>NC_142930.1:73811425-73813925 GCF_046866305.1 Octopus bimaculoides | reverse complement strand
TATGTTGAGGGTCAAATATTCTTAAGTTTCACTGATCCCAGACTCTCCCGCGAACATCTAGACTCCTTCTTCTCTTTTGTCAAATCTTTCCGTCCTGACCTCCACTTCTCCTGCACTATCTCTGACACCTCTGTCTCCTTTCTTGACATTTCGGTTAGCATTCATCACTCCACTCTTACCACCTCCATCCACTACAAACACACAGACTCACACTCTTATCTCAACTTCTCCTCCTCCCACCCTAAACACACCAAGCTTTCCATCCCCTATTCCCACTTCCTCCGTCTATGCAGGCTCTGTAGTGACAACTATGACTTTGAGACTCAGTCTCAACTCATGGCTCGCCACTTCATCCTACGTGGATATCCCCTCACCACTATCCACACCGCCCTTGCCAGACCAAGTTTCCCCCGAACCCGCCCTGCCGTCTCCCACCTCCTTTTCTCCCTCACCTACCACACCACCACCCTATCTCTCCAACGCACCGTTCTCCGAGCTTTCTGGCGCCTCAAGTCCGACCCCTCCACCTCACACATCTTCCCTAACCGACCCCTCCCCTCCTTCAAACGCGCCCACAACCTATGAGACCTCTTGGTCCATAGCTTCTTCCCCAATCCAACCTCCCAACCTGGCTCGTTCCCCTGCTCCCGCCCACGCTGCTGCACTTGCCCTTACCTCTCTAACACCACCCGCCTCGCAGGCACCCATCATCGACCCTATCATATCACCGACTCCTTTCCTGCACTTCTACCAATATCATCTATTGTATCTCCTGCTCTCTCTGCCATTCTCTGTACATCTGACAAACGGGACGCCGCTTGGCTGACCGGTTCGCGGAACACCTCCGAGACATCTGCCTTGGCAATGATACCCCGGTGTCACGCCATTTCCGCTCTACCGGTCACTCTTTGCAACACCTGTCCGTGTTTGGATTGTCCTTGCACAGGGGCCATCCGGACTCCCGTTTGCGCTGTGAACAGAGATTAATCTTCTCTCTTCGCTCTTTTGCGCCACATGGGCTCAACTCTCCTCCCCTCTTCATCTAACCTCCTCCCCTTGCCTCCAACACCATCACACCACACCACGCTACACCATACCACACAACACATCACATCACAACATACCACCACGCACACACCAGCACTGACCAATTCCCATCCCAACATTTTCACACCTACATACACACATGCATACGTTATGATCACCAGCATTCTCTCACACACACGCACCTTCGTTTTGGGATCACTAGTACTTTGTTATCGCCCTTTCTTCTTAACTATCCTGTGTGACCCTTCTGTGCGGCATTCGCCATGATAGATCGCTAACCATTACACATATTTTTCTCTCTCCTTGTTTCCTTGTTTCTCTCCTTGTTTCTTTCTGTGTTCCTTTCTGTGGAAGAGCATAGTCTCAAAACATTAAAGACTTTTTCAATTACCGAGCGTTATACTAATACATCTATTTGTTTTCTACACCACCTGTCTTCGTCTGTTGTTTTCTTTTGTGAATTCTCCCTATATATATATTATTTATAATATTATTTAATTGAACGCCACGCATCCATTTCCAATTAAGCTAATCTTAACCTTTTTGATGCGACTCTACTCTACACTGTTTTCACCCCCACCCTTCCTTAATCCCCTTTTTGTCCCCTTCACTGTTTTCTATCTCTTTGTCTGTCTGTCTCTCTCCCTCCCCTCTTTCTTCTTATCTCTCTCTCTCTCGTTGCTCTCACGTGACCATCATCCTTCTTTCTTTTCTTCATCTGACCATCTTTCTTTTCCTACTCGACGTTCTAAGGACTGGACGTCTTCTATCCCCCTCTTCTATCTTTTCAAAGGAAATATTTCTCTCTCTCTTCTATTTTTCAAAGAAAATATTTCTTCCAGCGTTCACTATTTCCTCCCTCCATGTTTGTTTTCGTTCGGTTTTCTTGTATGTCTCTACTGTACTGTTTTTGTTTTCAACTTTGACCCTCCATAAAATCCAAAATTTATTTTGGAAGTTAGGGGAGCAACTGTCTTCGACAACTCATATTCTCGTTGAATGCTCGAAATGAGGAGTAGATAGACAACCGACAACTGTTGAAGAGTCGTTACTTGTGTTACTTGTCCTGTTTTCAATTTTCTTTCTCTCGTTGTTTGCGTATTTAACTCGCTTGTTTTCGTACTTCATGTTGCTTACAGTTGGTGACTCATGTATCCATACATGCACACACACACACACACACACACACACACACACACACACACACACACACACACACACATACATACATATATATTATTTATATTATATTATTTATATTATATCACAGAAAGGAACACAGAAAGAAACAAGGAGAGAAACAAGGAAACAAGGAGAGAAAAAAATATGTGTAGTGATCCCAATTTGGCCATAAACACTGCACATTTTCTTAGATGTTTGTGTGGAAATTTTTCCCATTCTTAAACTCTCACAACATCATATGTTGAATATGCACTAAATGTTTATTAATTTT
>NC_142930.1:73801425-73803925 GCF_046866305.1 Octopus bimaculoides | reverse complement strand
GAAAAGAGAAAAGATAGAAGCGAGAGATAGAAGGCGGACGATGGTCACGTGTGAGCAACTAGAGAGAGAGAGAGAGAAAAGAAGAGGGGTGGAAGAGAGAGAGAAATAGCTAGAAAACGGAGAAGAGGAGAAAAAAAGGAACTAGAGAAGAATGCGGGAGAGAACAGTATAGAGTTGTATCGAAAAGTTTAAGATTAACTTAATTGGAAATGGATGCGTGGCGTTCAATTAAATAATAATATAAATAATATATATTCATATGTAAGTGTATATATATATATATATATATATATATATATATGTGTGCGTGTGTGTGTGTGTGTGTGTGTGTGTGTGTGTGTGTGTGTGTGTGTGTGTGTGTGTATTAAACTGTTAGTATAGAAATTAGATCTTGATATATATATATAAATAATATATGAGTATATGCATATATATGTACATGTATGTACATACCTTCATCTACATGTATATATTAGATGCATATCTGGGTACATGACGTTGCAAAAAAAAACATGGACAAAATGATAAACAAGGTACAGAAAACACACAGGCCACATAGTGAACATTTCCTTCATCAGCTGCCACCATTATAACACTGGCGTTTCGAAGAGTTAGGGCAGGACGCATCGTTAGAATGACTCTTCCTACGGACACAAATTAAAATTGTTTCATGGAGGAATGTAGTGGCGGACAGAAAACAAGACAGGAAAACGAAACAGTGAAATAAACAAACACAGAAGGCTATACAGCCAGACGTGAAACAGTATGTGTATATTGAACGATGTGAAGCACGAACTGGAATGAAACGGGACGAGGAATGTTCGTGTGTGCTTGGCGGGGCCAAGATATTGAAAAGAATTAGTAGTTGGACACATGTGACCAGCGAGGGGTAGGGAGAAAGAGTGATAGAGGGAGAAGAAGGGGAGGAAGTAGAATATAAGTGAGCAACGAGAGACAGATATATATATATATATATATATAGTAGAAGGGGAGAGGCGAAGAACAGTAGAAAGATGAATGAGAGGGGGAGATAGATACAAAGATAGAAAGAGTCGCGTCAGAAAAATAAAGTTCAATATATATATATATATATATATATATATATATATATATATATATATATATATGCATATATGGGTGCAAGACGTTACTAACTGTAAACAACATGAAGTACGAAAACAATCCAGTTAAATACGCAAACAACGAGAGAGAAAAATCGAAAACGTAACAAGTAACACAAAGAACGACCCTTCATCAGTTGTTGGCTGTCTATTTACGCCTCATTTCGAGCATTCAAAGGCAATATGAGTCTTCGAAGACAGTTGCTCCCATAACTTTCAACATTAATTTGGGATTTTATGTAGAGTCAAAGTTGAGAACAAAAACAGGACAATGGAGACATACAAGAAACTAAACGAAAGCGAACATGGAAGGTCGTTAGACCAGAACGAGGGGTAAAACAGTGAATGCTGGAAAAAATATTTTCTTTGAAAAGAGAAAAAATAGAGGACATACAATCATCAGAACGTCGTGTAAGAAAAGAAAGATAGTCACGTGATGGAAAGAAAGATGGACGATGGTCATGTATGAGCAACGAGAGACAGGAAAGGAGAAAGAGGGAGAGAGACAGATAGAAAGGGTGAAGAGGAGAAAAAGGGAATTAGAAAAGGATGGGGGAGAAAACAGTATAAAGTAGAGTCGCATCAAAAAGGTTAAGATAAACTTACTTGGAAATGGATGCGTGGCGTTCAATTAAATGATAATATAAATAATATATATAAATAATATATATATGTATGTATGTATATATATATATATATATATATATATATATATATATATATATATATATATATATATATATATATATATATATACAGTGTGATTCAAAAGTCGCCTTACATAGGAACAATTTATTTTTTTATTTATGAGAAACAGTTTATAAGAATAGTATTTTTTTTATTTAACAGGCTCTATATGGTTGCTGTTGTTTTGAACACACATTGCAATACGTTTTCCCCACTCATTGTGAACTCGTAATAGCACATCTGGTGTTACCTGTTGTCGTTGATACATGGAGATTTTTGAATCACCCTCTATCTATCTATCTATCTATCTATCTATCTATCTATCTATCTATCTATCTATCTATCTATCTATCTATACACATATAAATTTGACACGGGCGTTTCTTTCTTGTCTTGGGATTCCCAGTCAAACGGCTGCGTGGAATTGCGCGAAAAATTACACAATGTAGAATGATCTGGTGCTGTTGCTGGGCTTTGTATTTTTTCAAAGCTCCCATGGTTACCGAGATAATCTGCTATAATAATACTCTTGTGCTTATGAACGAGAAAGGAAGGAGTAATAGATGAATAAGGAAGGAAGGGGTGATGTAATACTTGGTAGTGGGATGATGAAAATTGTGCGCTGAAAAAATAAAACAAACAGCGTTTCAACTCTGTGTGAATATATGTGTGTGTATGTAAATTGGGAGTAT
>NC_142930.1:73593925-73613925 GCF_046866305.1 Octopus bimaculoides | reverse complement strand
ATTGTTATTATTGAGAGCCTCCTCTGATATGTGGAGTTTAGTTAATAAGGGAGTTTGATGTCGCTGCTCTCATTTGCATCTCCTGCCGCGAGGTAGGTTCATCTGGAACTCTCGACAGGAAGAGAGTCCCAGTTAAGTCCTGGGTCGAAAGAGTACAGCAGGGTTCGCCACCATCCCCTGCCGGAGCCTCGTGGAGCTTTAGGTGTTTTCGCTCAATAAACATTTATAACGCCCGGTCTGGGAATCGAAACCGCTATCCAATGACCGCGAGTCCGCTGCCATTAACCACTGGGCCATTGCGCCTCCACAGCACGTGTATATAACCGTCACGGTATGTTATGTAAAGTAAGGAATCACTTGAGAAAAATTACTTCCGTCTTCATTTTTAACACAAGACATGGAACATGTGACCTTTTGTTCTAATATACCCCGATTCTCTAAAATAGGTATAAATAATGCCAGATTGTTATTCTAAATGCACGTTGTTATTAGTAAAAACCTACATTCACTGTGGGCCCTTGAAAACCAGGCCGTTGCAGTAACTGGTCCTGAAGCGTGACGGTATTGTTGGGATTTTCGGTACTGTGCAGTGGTGACCCATTCTGGCATCTGTGTAGCTTTCAATACCAAAATTTAGCACAATCCCTTCCAGGATCTTCCTGATGTATATCACTGCATATCTCTCCCGCCTTCGCTCCAGGGAGTAGAGTTTTAGCTGTTTCAGCCTTTCCCAGTAGCTGAGCAGTTGCAAAGAGACGATCTTCTTTGTGAAGATTCGCTGGATTGCTTCAATGTCCGCTGTTAATTTCACACTGTGGGGTGACCATAGTTGGGAGCAGTAGTTCAGGTGGCTGAGGACGAATATCCTCCAGAGGACCATCTCTAGTTTTCGAGGTTCTCAAGATACAACCAGCCGTCTGCACTTTGTCACCATCTTGGTAATGTGCACTTGGAAAGAGGTATCATCACTCATGTCGACACACAGGTCACGCACTAATTTAGTTTCTGGGATTGTAATCCCCCCTGGATCAGTGTACCCTGTAAGATTTTCGTTCAGTTTTGGGTGCTGGTAGCGCAGGGCCTGGAATTTTCCAGCATTAAGCTGCGTGTTATTGTCCTCAGCCTACCTGCAAATTGCGTCCAATTCCTGCTGCAGGCGTGCAACATCACTAGGATTTTGTATTTTCTGCGAGGCTTTCATATCGTCTGCGTAGCTAACAAGTGTGAGTATCCGGGCAGCTGAATGCATATCTGAGAGGGCCACTACGAAAAGAAAGTGCCCTGTGGATCACCGCTCATTATTTGTGTTTCCTTTGAGGTTGTTCCATTGGCCACCAGTGCCTGACTTCTATCTTTCAGAAAGTCATGTAGCCACTCTCCAAGTTTTCCTGCTATGCCAAAATCGCGCAGTTTGTGGCATGTCATATAGAAACCGTAATTTAGAATTCACTCCAACATTTTTTTCTTTGATTCAAGTATTCGACATCAGTATTTATGAGATCAGCTGTCATTTTCCTATCTCACTTCAGCATTTTTGTACAACTTTTCATTTGTAAATACCCATTTTCCCTAAACATAGGAAGAAAAAAATTCGGTGGGGCACTCTTTTGTAGGTATGCCATATGTGTAATATAACGACATACCTGTGTCGTTGTGTGTGTGTGTGTGTGTGTGTGTGTGTGCGCACGCATGCGCGCGTATAACTGTAATAACCTCTATTTATATTGCTTTTTCATGAAATAAGAGGACCGACTTCCTTCTCCTTCCTAAGAACGATTGATGGTCAAACTGTTTGTACTTAGCCGGTTTAGCCTTAAACTTGTTAGAAGATAACAATCAATGGGACAGGAAAACGGCTGAAGCTTCGGTGTTACACACACCTATTTCTTTGAGAGATCTTTTCGCAATTTTTTACCTGAATTGTGAAGTAAGTAATCCATTAGCGTTGTGGAACAAATATAAGAATGATTTATCAGAAGACTACGAATATTTGCTTTGCGGGAAGGACTGTTTTAACGAAGTCGCGTCTTGTCCTTACCTTCGAAACGCGGAGTAGATAAAATAGGGGACAACTGATGAAGGGAATGTTCTTTATGTTGCATGTCTCGTTTCTCTGTTTGTTTTTTTTTGTTGTTCGAAAAAAGTTCGTTTTCTATGTTTTTGTTTTTTATGTTCTCGTTTCTCATTCTGTCTGCGTTTTTTTTTTTTGATGTCCTGTACCCACATATGCTTGTATATATACATATATGTGTAGGTATGTACATATATGCATATATTTATATATTATTATATGATCGAACGCCACGCATCCTTTTCCAAGTAAGTTTTATCTTAATAATTACGATGCACATAGGAGGGCGGCTTTTAAGCTAGTGCATACATACATACTTACAGACACGTGTTTGTGTACATGTGTACATATAAAACACTCTTCTGAAAGAAAGGTTAGACGAGAAGAGAAAAAGAAAGCACCTGTATATTGTTGTTGGCACTCCATCGCTTACGACGTCGAGGGTTCCAGTTGATCCGATCAACGGAACAGCCTGCTCGTGAAATTAACAAACACGAGCATTCCACAGACACGTGTACCCATAACGTAGTTCTCGGGGATATTCAGCGTGACACAGTGTGACAAGGCTGGCCCTTTGAATTACAGGCACAACAGAAACAGGAAGAAAGAGTGAGAGAAAGTTGTGGTGAAAGAGTACAGCAGGGTTCGCCACCATCCCCTGCCGGAGCCTCGTGGAGCTTTAGGTGTTTTCGCTCAATAAACGCTTACAACGCCCGGTCTGGGAATCGAAACCGCGGTTCTATGACCGCGAGTCCGCTGCCCTAACCACTGGGCCATTGCGCCTCCACAGCACGTGTATATAACCGTCACCGTATGTTATGTAAAGTAACGAATCACTTGAAAAAAATTACTTCCGTCTTCATTTTTAACACAAGACATGGAACATGTGACCTTTTGTTCTAATATACCCGGATTCGCTAAAATAGGTATAAATAATGCCAGATTGTTATTCTAAATGCATGTTGTTATTAGTAACAATATATTGATATAAAAATCCATTTTAATGCTATATATGTCGTTTTATTTCTGTGTGCCGGAAAAATTCTGAATAGATGAAATGAATTTCGTCTATCTATCACACCCACCTCTCAGTATTTCATGAATTCTTCCAACGCGTCATACATAGCGACTCAAATGTAATGAACTGACTCAACATTTCAAACTTAATTGTCGATCTAATAAACTGACTATCCAATGTGGTGAGCAGGCAGAATCGTTAGCGCGCCGGACAAAATGTCCCAGCGACATTTCGTCCGTCTTTACATTCTGAGTTCAAATTCCGCCGAGATCGACTATGTCTTTCATCCATTTGAGGTTGATAAATTAAGTACAAGTGGAACACTGAAGTCGATGCAATCAGCTAGTCCCTTCCTCAAAAAATGTTAGGCTTTGTGTCTTCAGCAGAATGGATATTATAAACCACTCTTTTATATTACTTCTGCCTGCCTCTGTGTATTGTATCTACCAAAATATTCCGCTATTTCTCTCAATATCTACATGAGCTTATGTCTATCTGTCTCTCTCTTTTTACTCTTTTACTCTTTTACTTGTTTCAGTCATCTGACTGCGGCCATGCTGGAGCACCGCCTTTAGTCAAACAAATCGACCCCAGGACTTATTCTTTGGAAGCCTAGTACTTATTCTATCGGTCTCTTTTGCTGAACCGCTAAGTTACGGGGACGTAACCACACCACCATCGGTTGTCAAGCGAGGTTAGGGGGGCAAACACAGACACACAAACATATACACACACATACATATATATATATGTATACATATATACGACGGGCTTCTTTCAATTTCCGTCTACCAAATCCACTCACAAGGCTTTGGTCGGCCCGAGGCTATAGTAGAAGACACTTGCCCGAGGTGCCACACAGTGGGACTGAACCCGGAACCATGTGGTTGGTAAGCAAGCTACTTACCACACAGCCACTCCTGCGTCTGTCTACTATCTATGTATTTTTCTTTCTTTTTTTCTCTCTCTACACACACACTCACGCACACACACACACACACTCGCACGTACGCACACACACACACACACACATACACACACACACACACGCTCAAACAAATAATAAGGGCGGCTTGTAAGCAATTTTTCAACCGAAAGGAAAATATATATACGTCCCTAAAGCGACTGATGGCGCTATTCAGTACCAGTATTGCTCATTCACACCCTTCCGTCACCTCTAGGGTAGGAGCTCTCCAATCCTCTAAAGCAATTCACCTTAGAAAATGTCCACTCCAATGTCAAACTTACAACTTTTGCCACTGCATGGGTCCTTGCCCCCTCAGCCACTGTGGTCCAATTTACAAATTTGAAGAGTAGGATCGGATTGCACGGACGGACTCTCAGTTTGAAACTACTATGCACAAGCAGGAAGAAAAGCCCCGCAACATCAAGGAGTAGCTTACATACCCACTTGTTGGTGTATCGCGCTTCCTAAAGATCTTCCGACACGAAGACACAACCATCATCCCCTCCCCTACACGCATACATACACCTAAAATAATCTCTTCTACTATGGGCACAAGACCTGAAATTTTTGGGGAAGGGGCAAGTCGATTACATCGACCCCAGGACTTAACTGGTACTTAATTTATCAACCCTGAAAGAATGAAAGCAAAGTCGACCACGGCGAAATTTGAACTCAGAACGTAGCAGAACTAAGTATTTCGCCCGGCGTGCTAACGATTCTGCCAGCTCGCCGTCTTATACATCTATAATAGTAAATGCGTAAGCGAATGTCAGTGTGTCAGTGTGTCACACTTTCAGCTTTACTCCTCCAAACCCCTCTCTCCCTATTAAATGACACTTCTACTATTCCTCATGTATTAGCCCCCTCTCACTATTCAATAACACTTCTACAATTCCTCATGCTTTACCCCTCTCTCACTATTCAATGACTTTTCTACTATTCTTCATTCTTGGTTTTTTTCTTAATCCTAGCATTTTGAACAAATATTTCTCTAAATATTATAATTATTTCTAAAAGTAATTTCCAAAATAAACATTTTGAAAAAATCTTCTCTAAATATTATAACTGTATCAAATAATTTAACCATAACACATGCTTCATAACGTTCGGTACTGAAATACGTTTTGAACTCTCACTCTCTCATACAATATTACCTCTCTACCATAAAAATGTTGGAAACTTAGTATTTTTTTCAGATATTAATAAAATTTGTCGTACCTATTTCCATGTCGTCGGCCGTCGGAGTTATGGAAACTTAGCGCACTCTGACTGCATGAAAATAGATTCGACTAATTGTATCATTACCTTAAAAAATACTAAATTTCAAACATCCTTATGGTCAAATACGTTTAGAGCAATTCCACACCATAAAAATCGCTCTTTAAAATAGTGTTTAGCGATAGTGGTGTAATTTTCCTTCAAACTACGAACAGGAGTTTAGATACGTACCAGCTACTACAAATAATTGTTTGTACGAGAAGTAATGCCCTACGTACATCAAATTGTCTTTAAATTAAGTGACGGCAGAAGAATTATCGCTGAACTTTTAAAAGATAAGTTTATCGTTGCCTACGGCCAGCTACATGCTGGTTGTTCAAGGATAAGGAATGGAAACAAGTTATTTGTACTGACCCCCAAATGGGAAGACAAAAAATGTTTATCATGCAGCTTTGCAATAAGTTCCAAGTTGACAAATTATATCATTGTTTTGATGAAAATTGTTCATTGCTTGAAAAATATTGTTCAAGTTTAATAAAATTTAATATGTACCCAATGCATAAAGTATCATTGTTTGGCCCAAGGCCCAGTGAAGAGCCCTCCACAGGAGGGCGGCTTTTAAGCTAGTGCATACATACATACATACATACATACATACATACTTACAGACACATGTTTGTACACATATATGCATATTTAAACCAATTTTTCACATCCGTTTTAACTTCGTTCATAAATATCTGTTCACACATTTACGCGCACTGATATTTTGCATACGTTCATATGGAGGGACACGTGTGTGTGTGTGTGTCTATTCCATTACCTAATTTTGGGATTTTTAACACAGCAACCCTTGCTGCTAACCGTGATCTATAAAATGATTTTTTCAGTTTATCGAACTTCGATACGAAAAAAACTTAGAACTTTCTATGTCAATAAACCACTATTGTTCCTGAAAGTTTTTTTTTTTTGCCTTCTACAGACTGATCGAAGCTTACTATCTTCCTACATCTTCATCCTTGGCACTTACCTTTACTATCATACACTTATGATAGACTTTTAAATGATTTTTCTACATAAAAATACAGATGCGCTTCCCCGCACACTTATAATAGCATTAACTCTGAAGCTAGACAAATAGCAATTAGCCCGGGTATAGCGGCCAGAGTAGAGATCTTGGCCAAGAGAAATGCTGTTATCACTTTAAAAGACCACAAACCAACTTTGCCTCTAACCTCAAATGCTGCTTGATCAACCTGGCTAAGTTTGAAACTGGCTAGGCGAGTAAGATTATACTGAAGAAGATTAATGAAGACATAAAGAGGGCCACCGGCCTCCCTCTATGGCGCAACACTAATGGGGTGACCTCATTGTTTAATGCTAATCGGGCGAGGGGCAGGGATAAGTTTACACAGTTCGACATTCTCGACTTTTACCCTTTCGATTATCACAGATATTAGTGATAGTGATATTAGCACTATCGTGCATGCCAGGAAGACGGTGCTGTTCAACAAAGATTCGTCGTGGGTCAAGCAGTCTGACTTCGATGTGGCTATGGGAGCCTACGACAACGCCGATGTCTGCGATCCTATCGGATTATACATCCTGGACACCTACGGGAAGAGATTCTTTCGGTCCTCTTCGATCTCTACAGAGATGACGCCTTGCCATCTCTAGAGGAGCCAAGGGCACACACTAGAAAGGACCTAATTAGCACCCTAGTCTCCATAGGATTCAAGATCACCATTGAGACTAATATCACCACAGTAAACTTCTTATATGTTATTTTATATCTGGCTTCTGGCACACAGGCCCTATCACAAGCCAAACGAGAGACTGTCTTATATTAACACAGCCTCCTGCCACCACACTATCGTGCTCAAGAACCTAGTGAAGGGGGTCAGCAAGAGAATCTCGAATGTATCCTCTAACCAAGATATCTTCAACGCCATTTCACCTTGCGACAATGAGGTACTGGCGTTTGGCGGGTCTAAGGACCGCATCTCTTGCATGCCAGGCCCCGCACCCGGAAAAGGAAGCACCGCCGAAACGTCGTTTGGTTTTCCCTTCCCTTTCACTCAGTGTCAAGACTTGTGTGGGAAGGATATTCCTCAGATTAATAGACAAGCACTTCACACAGACGCACAGATACAGGCATTTATTTAACAGGCACAACCTAAGGGTCTCCTTTGGTTGTGCACCCAACATAAAAAGTATTTTAAATAACACCACATAAAAAGTATTTTGAATAAACCAAGGGAGGAGGCAGGTTGGTCTTTCAGGGAGTACAATAACTGTCCAGTAGTGGGAAGATGCGAGGCCGACAGAGTCATCTATGAAGTTACGGTGACACCTAGACCTGATAACCACATTACCAGAAATATACCATCCAACTACAATGATGGCACAGGAAGCGATGACAGTAGCAAACTCACCAAGTTGTCCCTCTCACCATGATCTGTAGCACGAACGGATCCGGATTTCAGGGTTATTTCCCTTCGTAGGCGTCCGACAGCCACTGACCTTGGTGAGAGAGACAAAAACCTGGCAATCTTATATCTACTTTTCCAGTGAAATTCTTCACTGATATCGAAAAGGTGAAAACATGCAATGTTAATTCTCTAAATGAAGTATTAACAGTAACTGCACGATAAAGTGTAGTATATTGCCACTTAAGTGTGGCTGACCCCCTGAAATCCGGATCCGTTCGTGCTACAGATCATGGTGAGAGGGATAACTTCCCTTGGCAAACAGGACACAGTCGTGTGTCGATAAGCCAGCTGGAGGAGATGTCCTCCTGGGGCTAAAAGCAACAGTAACATCCACCCCTAGGGGTCAGCCACACTTAAGTGGCAATATGCTACACTTTATCGTGCAGTTACTGTTAATACTTCATTTAGAGAATTAACATTGCTTATATATATATATATATATATATATATATATATATATATATATATATATATATATATATATGCATGTATTAGGTTATAAAACAAATGGTTTACACCTGGCAGCTTATTGGTAAAGCACGGTCACTTTCGCAATGTTCGGTATGTAATTATGGTAAATGAAAGGCGGAAGATGAAAGATACCAGAGTTTTTTTTTTTTATTAATCAAGACAATTGTTTCGACACAATTAGCATCGATCCCTCACCGCTGGGATACTTAACAACTAGTTCAGAAGCATCCGACGGTGCAGATGTGTCTCTTCGGGTGATATAACTCGTTAAAATAACAGTTTCGCAATGTATCTTCTCATTTCGTGTAAAGAAAGGAGGCCTGGTACTCATTCTATCGGTCTGTTTTGCTGAACCGCTAGGTAACGGGGACGTAAACACATCACCACCAGTTGTCAAAAGATGATGGGGAGAAACACAGACACAAAGACACACACACACACACACACACACACACACACACACACACACACACACACACACACACACATGTGCACACAAATTCTTCTCATCACACAATCATGACTGTGGTGTCTGTGTGTGTGAGTATACACACACAGAAACATGACAGAAGTAAATAGACACACTTATAATCATTAAAATTTATTTAAATCTAAAATTATACATTCAAATTATTTATTAATTGTTATAATGTGAATGTTTAATATTTAGTAGACATGCCCTTTGCATTTTTCTATGCAAAGACCTTATTAGGCATATTACTGATCAGATGACGAATATTCTCTTGCGGATTTTCTTGCCAAGTTTCATGCAGTAATCTCAAAAGATCTGGCTTTGAAGATGCTTTCTTGTTCTTTTAATGAAGTGTCGTGTCCATTATACCCTAGAGGGGTTCAATAGGGTTCATATTTGGTGACTGGCTTGGCCATGGAAGCTTTTTAATGCCACTCTCTTCCAATCAGTCTTGGGTCATTTTAGCCGTGTGACAAGGAGCCCTATCTTCCATAAATAAAGAGTTTTCTTTAATCATTTCCCCACTGGAGAAGATTGGAAGGAGTCTTTTCTGCAACATAAATATATATTTATCTGAGTTTATGTTTCCCTCACACTTCACCTGCTCTGATCAATCATTGCTCTAGAGTTGCTCCCCAGACCATCACAGAATAGTTGCCGTGTTTCATTGCTAGCTGCAACCTTTTCACGTCAAATTCTTGATTACAGAGTCTCCAAACCCACGCTCAACCACTATCAGGAAATACAGCAAATCTGGATTCCTTAAAGAATATGACAGTGTTCCAAAATGTTAGTGGCCTCTCCAACATCTCACTGGCTCAGTCTTTTCTCGCTTGATGTTGGCTGGTCGAAGAAGTGGCTTCCTTCTTGCTTCTCTGCCATAGTAACCAAGTTTGTGGAGATATCCCACAACTGTTCTGGAACTGACATCAACTTTCACACTTCTCTTAACAAAGAGAAAGGTCCTGTCAGAGGGCCCTGGTTGATCTGTGCGAGGTGATGCGGACTCCTTCTCCTCTCTGGTGAATTGCACAATCATTCTATTAACAGTAGAAAGTGGGATCCCAAGGTTTGTTTCGATTTTACGCTATGTCCACCTTCAGAATGTCCCACAATATGGCCACTTTGAAATTCAGACAGTTCCAAGGCTTCTTTTGTATGTGGCAGGATTAAACAGTCACATGCAGAACCTGAAACATAAAAATGTCAATTAATAAAAAACATAAACCTTTACAAGTTAGAATAAACATAAAAACGATGTTTTATGAGGTGTCTATTAACTTCTGTGATGTATGTGTGTATATATATATGCATATGTTTATGTGTGTTGAAACAGCTGCTTAACCACTCAAATGTACTCTCGGGTCCAAATAATAGGGGTGGATGGAATAAGCAGGTGGGTTGGACATTTGCTTTAATTCATATAAGCGGGTGGGCTGGAATAAACAGGGGGTGAGGGGTGGAAGAGCAGTAATTGTATAGTAGTAACTGTATAGAATTTTAAAATTTTCTAGGTTGCCTCCCTTGGTTTTTTAAAAACCAGTTATTTACTCTTGGGTCCCAAATAATAGGTGGGGTTGTTGGAATAAGCGGGCGGGTTGGACATTTGCTTAAATTCATATAACCAGGTGAGTTGGAATAAAAAGGGTGGGTGGGAATCAGTACGAAGCAAAAGAAATTAATAAGAAGCAAGTGAAATTAGCATATACGTGTGCTTCAAACGTTCACTTTAGTTAGGATATACATTTGTATAATGAGAATAAGACATTTGTTAATTGCGGTAATTATGGGATTTTTTTTTAATGCTGCGGACTAAAGAGATATTGATACAAGCAACATGTCTTAAAATGAAAGGAAAGTAAAACACAATGAAACGAGTATAATTACTGTTTCGTGAGCTTGCAGTATTTATTATACTATACATAATGAAACATAGCATTCTGTATATAGGTATAAAATGATAAACTCTTGATTTTTTGTCACTGTTCTTATGTTTCTCGGTTTCGATATTCACATATTTACGGATCACCGAGATTCGCTGACAGTTGACGTGAGTTTGCTTCGATACGGCAAGAAACGTGTATAGGTCTCGTTTACATCCAACACCTTCTGTATTTTTTCAAGGAACAGGGCATCTTTATTAACCTGATCATCAGTGCTGATTCCTACAAGAGAGATAGAGCTTCCCGCCATCATGTTTGGTCGACCGTGCTTTGGCTTCTGCAAAACCTCCATGGGGGTTTCTCCAGATGGGTCAATCACCTCCAAAAGATTCCCTGGTGGCTCGCTTTCACCTTCCGACTCACTTTCGGCAGCTTTTTCCTCAATTCGTCACCGTCAAATAGTTCTGAGCCTTCAATATTGTTTGCACGCTTGACCCATTTCGTTGGAATTAAGTTTTAATGACTCTCTGAATAATATTTGGGCAGGGTTTTGACATTATCTCTAGACGAAACACTCGCATCGACGGACCGACGAGGTGCATGATTCAGTCTGACACCAGAGGCATCTTCAGAACCATCGAAAGCTTTTATGGTCCACATCGACTTGAAAACAGCTTCGACGTCAATGTTGCAATCTGCATGTGCTTGATGTAGCATCTGCATCATCTCGGATCGATTGGGTGTGAGTACTTTATTCGGAGTTAATTAACTTTTCCAGCGCCTTTGCAGTCTCTATTTCGCGATATTTTGCTTTCAGTTGTTTGTGCAAGTGTGTGTCATTAACTTGAACAAATCTGGTGATACTACCGCCGATGATGACTGGAACATACCCGCTTTTCCAGAGAGCGTCTCTCACTTTCGGCATCAAATGCACCATGTAATTATCGAGTACATAAATGGTAAAGTTTGCATGTGAAAACATGTTGAATCGGTTTGAAAAGTTTTCAATAGTACAGGGCAGTTGTTCTAATCTATAAGAAACTTTAGAAGACCGTTGATATTTCATTGTACGCAGAGCATTCAGTAGAGGTGGTCTTTTTCCAGTTCCTTTAAATACAAACTCTGGGATACGATTGGTTTTGGTATCATTGCTAACCTGGGTGAACACTGATATGTTCCCTAGACAAATGGTGGTTTTCTTTGACGAACGTATCTTGATTTCTGAATGATAAGGTAACTTGTCCGCTACTGTCATTCCGGTGCAAGGGCATTTGATCTCCATTGATGATAGGAGGATCTACGCCAAATTTATCAAGGAAATAACGACGCACACTTCACATGTTCTTCAAATAATCCTGAATGCGATTAATACATAGTTCTTTGGAGATTGAAATGCGTTTGTTCGGAAATTTCAGTGATACTCCATACTCTTTTTGCTAACCTTTCATCCATCTTTTTGAAAAACAAAGCTTTTTCTCAGTTGGTGTGTCTGGGTGTTGGCAAATCCACTCCTCATAAAATTTCTTAGCCTGTAATAGGAAAAGAGCTTGTGATAATCTCGCATGCAGCGATGTTCCAACATCCACAAACCATTCAAACAAGGTGTCTCTCACGCCTGATGCTTTTACTTTACGACCTCCTTCAGCGACTCTGAAACGTTTCTTTGGATGTTTTTCAGCGCTGTCAACTTCGCTTTCAGATATTTGCGTTTCACAGCAGAATCAAATAGTCGATCAGAGTTTTTGACACCGGCCAAATTCGAGTAAAACAAACGAACTGCTTTGGCGAGATATTCCTGTTTCGGGATGTCTGGGACTTGGCGTTTCCTTTTAGCATCCCAATGAGTTTTCCCTTTTATTCGCTCTAATTCATAATCATACTCTTTGCATTTGTTCACCACGATAGCAAGTGCTTGCTTTTCTTCTAAAGAATAATATCCATACGTCGCGCCACGAAATATTCTTTTCTCTGCCATAATGTTATGTAAAAAGTTCAAGGGGAAATTACTTGAATCGTGTTGATGTTGTTGAATCCTTATTCCATAAAAAGCTTGTCCTGTAAGGATAAACAGTTCGTCATTTAAATTCTTAGTTTGCGTGGAATTTATGTTGGTGATTGGTAGAGAAATTGTAGAGAAATTGAAAATGAAGATTTGTTGACTATAGTGTGGAGCAGCAGTAAACTCACGCGTATGTTACAGACTGGAGCATTTGTCCAACCTCAAATTTTTATAAACTCTGGCTGGTTGTAAAGCATATTTTCTGATAGCAATTTGTTTTCTATGTGTTTTGAAGCAGGTGTGTTGTATCTCGAAATGATTGCTCTTCTTAGAGTTGAAGGTTATCAATGCTCTAAAATGATGACTACATATACGTTTATTTTATAGACGCCATTGGCGTACTCCCTGAAAGACCATCCCAATGGCGTCTATAAAATAAAGCATCAGTAACGTACTTGGCAGCTTTAATGCACTTGTCCCTCCCCACAAATTGTTGGCCTTGTGCCTAAATAAGAAATCATTATTTAAAATTTTCTAGGCTGTCACTCTTGACCTTTTTTTAAACCAGAATTAGTTATTTAGTTTATATATCCTATTTATTTTATAACATGTGGTATTATTTGTAATGTTCTTTTTCTGTCATATACATACGTTTTTAACGTAAAATAAAATTATTATTAGATTCTCCTGCTGTTGTATCAACATGAATAACTTATAATAAAATTTCACCTGAGATAGATTAGCAAAATTCAATAAGGGGAAAGGATCTTAAAAATGAATTAGCGAGGTGGGGGAATAAAAGTGGGGTGGTGGAAAAAATCTGAAAAATTAATTAGCGGGGGTGGGGAGAATGAAAGCGGAGAGGGTGGATAAAAGTGAGTGGGGGAATAAAAGCGGGGTGGGGAAGGCCTTCGATAAAGTCGGTCATAAAATGATATGACACAAATTGCGTGATTTTGGCATAATTGGAAAACTAGGAGAATAGCTACATGACTTTCCGAAAGATAGAAATCAGGTAGTAGTAGTAGTGGTAGTAGTAGTAGTAGTAGTAGTAGTAGTAGTAGTAGCAGCAGCAGCAGCAGCAGCAGCAGCAGTAGTAGTAGTAGTAGTAGTAGTAGTAGTAGTAGTAGTAGTAGACAACGGGACCACCTTAAAGAAAACGCAAATAATGAGTGGTGTCTCACTGGGCACTGTCTTGGGGCCACTACTGTTCATAGTAGCCCTCTCAGCTATACCTTTATCTACCCAGAGAGCCACCCTCACAAGCTATGCAAATGGTACAAACGTTTCACAGGTAATTCAAAACCCCGAGGATGATATGCACCTGCAACAAGAGTTAGAGGTAATATATAAGTGGGCTGACGACCACAACATGTAGTTTATTGCAGGAAAGTTCCAAGACCTACGTTATCAACAGGCAAAGTTAGATGCAATGCAAACAAAATACATTGGACCTGGAGGGATCGCAGTTCCAGAATCACAACCAGTTCACAACCACAACCTGGGCGTCGACATATGTAGTGATGCATCTTTCCCTGTGCATATTACTCAGTTGGCGATGAAATGCAGATGGCTGACCGGATGGATTCATAGAACTTTCAGAACAATAGAGCTGGAAACCATGATGCTCCTCTGGAGGACATTGCTCCCAACTATGGCCACCACATAGTGTGAAATTAATAGCGGAACTCGAAGCAGTCCATCGTATTTACATGAAGAAGATAGACTCAAAGCAACAAATTAGCTCCTGGGAAATATTCAAGAGATTAAGACATTACTCTCTGGAACGAAAGGGAAAGATATGCTGCAATATACATGAGAAGATTCTGGAAAGACTTGTCCCAAATTTTGGCGTTGGAAGTTATACAAACGCCAGAAATAGAGGGCCATTTCATAGTGCCTAAAATTCCCCGCCTACCGTCAAAATACATTACCTGATACTGCAATAGCTTAGTATTCAAGGGTCTTCAATATCCTCTCTAATGAGTTGAGAGACCAACATGGTCTGGATGTAGATGTCTTCAAAACTAAACTGTCTCCTACTCTCAAGAGTCCCAGATGAGTCACTTTACGGCAGGAAGTGGGAATGAGAGCAGCATCATCAAACTTTTTCATTTTTTCATTCACGGAAAACCATCTATTAAATGAAGGCGTAGAAACACCAGTTGGTAATATCCTAGCCATGGCCACAACCCTTGAACTAAAGCTAGTAAAAGAAAGGAAAAAGAGTAATGTATGTGCACACACACACACACACACACACACACACACACACACACACACACACACACATTTATATACATACACACATTTATACACACACACACATTTATATACACACACACATACATACATATATAGAGACAAACACACGTACACTTGTATACAGATACGTATATATCAATATATATGTAAAATGAGAAATATATAGTGGAAACACTCACATACACATGTATGTGCACACACATACATACATAAATATATATATATATATATATAAAATATATAGTTTTAGGGAAAATAACCCAGTTTCAAGAACTCATCGATGAAAATCCACTATCACATATAGAAAAATTAATAATTAAAAGCACAATAAATGAGTATATATATAAAGTAAAGTAAATATCATAAGATAAATATAATAAAAAGATTACACGTGTTTCATAACTAATTTTTAAATAGAAAAGAAATTTAAATCGATTAAAATCAATTGAAATTATCGAAAATAAATTCTATTCAAAAATATTGCTACTCGTCAGATCGTAAGTAGAACAATAATTAGATATATATATATCTCAACCAACAATAAGTACCGAATGAATTAATATGAAATACTTATTATATAAAGATAGAAAAATTATTAAAAATATCATAATATCAAAATAATAACCATTCAATAATCATCCCTTCATCCATTATAATAACATGTATATTATATACAAAAAACATCTTACATAAATTATCATTGTTTTAAATTATCATTGTTTTAAATACAGTTTGAACGAAGTTTAAGTTTAAAATAATAATGAAGATAAAATTAGTACATATTTAACCGGTGTAATAGCTAAAGCTATACTATTTAAAGCTAAAGACGTTGATTTAATTATAATTAAAAATCAATTGAATAATAGAAAAATACAAGATTATTTATTTCTACAAACGTAATAATAAAAATATGAATGAAATATTATGAATGGAAAAATTATGAATGAAAAAATTAGGAAAGAAAAAAATTATTAAGAATAAAAGATTAAACTTTATATATATATACAAAATTTTAATTTTAAAAAATCTTTAACGATATTATAAACTACTAGCAGTATAGCCCGGCGCTGCTCGGGATTAAGCTAAGATTATTAAATGATTAAGTGCTTTATTTCAAACCAAAATAAGTAACATCGACATCAGATTTGAGCGAAATCCGTTGAAATTGGTTTGGCTGAAAATGGTTTGCTGGCAATTTGATTGGGAAATCTCATAAGGAATCAGTTTATTGGTTATTTTCACTCATTGACTCTTTTTTTAAATGTTGCATTAGAGATCTGCATAGGAAAAGGTTGATCTGAAGGTTTGCATTGGGAATCTGGATTGGAGTAACTTAGGAAAGCTTACCAACAACCTTAACCAAAAAATAAGGGGCCTGTCCCTTCTAGGTTAACTCTAACCCTAACCCTAACTCTGACCCTAAAACCGTAACCCTAACCCTAATCCTAATCCTAACCGTAACACCCTAGTGGAAATCGTGCGGGTGTTAATCTGAAAAATTACCAAACCGTTTTTGTGGTCCGAAAAGCGAGTTGGGGGGGGGGGGACTGACAAATTGTTACATACGTTTTTGTTTCATAGTTGTAAAATATAAACAAAACTCTTTCGCTCCCAAAGTATTATATGTGCGTATGTGTGAGAGTGAGAGGGGGGAGAAAGATGAACGATTTAAAATAAATAAATGATTTAAAATAAATATATTCTAATTGTTATGTGAGAAAGTATATATAATCTTATTATAGAATATAGTGTCTTTCAAAAACATCTTATATTCGAAACTATATCTCATGTTTAAGAAAAAAAAATGCATTTTACTCTGTCTTCCTTCGCTACATTTTCTTTCGTAATACGCTGTCTCCCTCTTCCACTTGTTCGTTCCTTTTTTTAATTTTTTGTTAGACTGTCTTGGTGAGAGAAATTTTTTTTCCTTAGCCGCTTTGTCTCCCTCTTCCACTTTTTCATTTTTTTTTTAGACGCTTGGCAAACTCTGTTTCTCCCCTTGTCACAAACACACTATTTCTTTCTTTCTCTCTCCTTCTCTTTATTTCTTTCTCGCTCTCTTTCTTTCTCTCTTTCTTTCTCTCTCTCTTTCTCTCTCTCTCTCCTTCACGCGTGTACGCACAGATTTGACTTCGCCATGTCAAACTTCAAAATTGGTAAAAGTTTATCGATTTTTACAGCTATACGCGGGTGCCTCTGAGAGAAAAAGTTGACAAAAACACAGATAGTGTCATGAACAATGTCCTCCTAAAATTGGAGCGACATGCGTGCTAATTTGTGGACGTGCATAACCCACATTCACGTACACACACACACAAACATCTTCTGTTTTATAGATATTGATAAAGATTAATTATTAATCAAATATTATTAATCAAAGATAATCGAAAATATATCAACCCTATTCAAATCGAAGTTCTAATATTATGTTGAAACGAAACTATAACTTCTAAATAATTTAGTGTTAAATAAGTTATCTATTAAAAATAATCTATAAAGAACCAAATGAATAATATAAAAAACAAGAATAAAAACTTTAGCTAATGATTTTTTATTTATTTTGTTTATATGGGTATGTGTATATGCATGTATATGTATATGTATATATATGAGTGTGTGTGTTTTAGTCTATATGCGTTAGTATATATGTATATTTTTAGGTGTATGTATATATGTTTACGTATGTATTTATATAGGTTTAAGTGTATATATATGTGTTTTTTTATATATGTTTGTGTATATTGAGTGTATATTTGTATTTACATGTATGTATAAAGATATATATTTGTGAGTATAGATGTATATTTATATATATTGTGTGTGTGAGTGAGTGTGTGAGTGTAGTTTTGTTCTAGAATATTCCTTATTTATATATTTATTTGAGTGAATTTTTATTTGTGTGTATATTTTATATATATATAGTTATGAGTATTTTTGTGTATATGTATATGTATATTTATGTATGTACTTGTGTAAATGTGTATATATATGTATATATATGGGTATAAGTATATATGTGAGTGTGTGTAATTTGTCTATATAAATTAGTAAGTATATATATAAGTGTATATATATATATTTATGTATATGTATATATATATATATATATATATATATATATATATATATATATATATATATATATATATATGCATATGTATATGCATGTTTTTTCTGTGTATATGTGTGTGTATATTTTATATTTGTATTTTTATATATATGTATATATGTATGTATATGTGTATCTATATAATATGTATATTTGAGAGCATGGGTGGGTGAGTGTGTATTTATATATACTATTCTTTATTTCTTATATGTGTGTATGAGTGTATTTGTTTTTATATGTATGTTTAGGTAGGTACATGTGTGTATGTGTAGATATATATTTATGTATATATATATATATATATATATATATATATATATATATATATATATATATATATATATATATGGTAGTGTGTATGTTTCGGTCTATATGTGTTATTATGTATGTATGTATATGTGTGTATTTATGTATATATGTGTATGTATGTTTTTATTTATCGATATGCATTCATTAGTGTTTATGTGTATATATGTGTGTATATACGTATATTATTTTGTATATTCGTATGTATATATGTTTATATGTTTTATATATAAGTATGTATATTTGTATATGTATGTAAGTGTATATATATATATATATGTATGTATATATATATATGTATGTATGTATTAGGGTGTGTGTTGGGGTATCTATTTAATTATTCTAGTAGTTATATTTTGTTTTTATTGGTAGGTTAATATTTTAGTAAGTTTAAGGTTTTATATTACAATGATACTACGATTTTTATAAGACTAAATCAATAGTAGTATTTTAGTTAATTTCATAATATTATTTAATTTACGACTATTAGTATTATTATTTATTTATTATATATTAGAATTTATTATTTATTGATATGTTTTATAAGATAACTATAGTTTTTTGTTCTTTTTATGTTGATAGTTATATAAATTTTAAATTTTTCATTCATTTATTTAAGTATTATTATTTCATTCATGCTTTCGTATTCTATTCTCAATTTTAACGTAGTATTTTCGCGCGACCTCTTGCTTAAAACGCTATAGCTATTAGATAACGTCTTAGTTTTCAGTTTGAATTACGGAAAAATTTGGATAAGTACTGTTTTTTACTTTGCTAAAGATTTTCTACTATTTGAAAAAAATATGTATTCTTGTTTTTTATATTATTCATTTGGTTCTTTATAGATTTTTTTAATAGATAACTTATTTAACACTAAATTATGTAGAAGTTATAGTTTCGTTTCAACATAATATTAGAACTTCGATTTGAATAATGTTGATATATTTTCGATTATCTTTGATTAATAATATTTGATTAATAATTAATCTCTATAGTTTATAATATCGTTAAAGATTTTTAAAAATTAAAACTTTGTATATATATATAAAGTTTAATCTTTTATTCTTAATAATTTTTTCTTTCCTAATTTTTTCATTCATAATTTTTCCATTCATAATTTTTCATTCATATTTTTATTATTACGTTTGTAGAAATAAATAATCTTGTATTTTTCTATTATTCAATTGATTTTCAATTATAATTAAATAAACGTCTTTAGCTTTAAATAGTATAGCTTTAACTATTACACCGGTTAAATATGTACTAATTTTATCTTCATTATTATTTTAAACTTAAACTTCGTTCAAATTGTATTTAAAACAATGATAATTTAAAACAATGATAATTTATGTAAGATGTTTTTTGTATATAATATACATGTTATTATAATGGATGAAGGGATGATTATTGAATGGTTATTATTTTGATATTATGATATTTTTAATAATTTTTCTATCTTTATATAATAAGTATTTCATATTAATTCATTTGGTACTTATTGTTGGTTGAGATATATATATATCTAATTATTGTTCTACTTACGATCTGACGAGTAGCTATATTTTTGAATAGAATTTATTTTCGATAATTTCAATTGATTTTAATCGATTTAAATTTCTTTTCTATTTGAAAATTAGTTATGAAACACGTGTAATCTTTTTATTATATTTATCTTATGATATTTACATTACTTTATATTATACTCATTTATTGTGCTTTTAATTATTAA
>NC_142930.1:73493925-73588925 GCF_046866305.1 Octopus bimaculoides | reverse complement strand
TTCGCATTAGGTACTAAATGTGGTTATTTTGAGATGTCCACTGTGTGGCGTTATTATTTTCTGTAATAATGCCCTTTAGATAAATATAAACGAATAACTATATTCTTGGGAATAGAAATTTCCCTTATGAAATTTTTTTACACACTGGCTTCATGATAAAATTCTTGTAAAAGAGTTTTATCCCTTTTTGGATTTATATATATATATATATATATAGCGAGAGAGTTAGGGGTTGAGGATTCAACCGACTAAGGGATAGTATCTATCCAATATACTGCTGGGAGGGTACCCAATTATTGTTACACTAGTGTTATACCAAGTGCAATAAGTGGGTGCGGGTAAAAGGGTGTTATTTTACCCTAAATTTATATAGCAATTAGAAAATGGAGGATAATATGCTGAACCCAACGACTTGCAGACAGTGTAACCCGTTCAAATTCATTAACTTAATTCATAGCTAAAGTGACAAAAAAAAAAAAAACCCCACAAAGTACAGGTGTTTATGACAAACCATGTTATATTGACAACCGGGTTTACAAATAAAAATATAAAAGGAATTAGAGAATGAACATAAACTTAATCTTACAGCTGTTTCGGCCTAACTTTAGCATGCCCCATTCTATCCGAATGGTTCCTGCCGGAGTATGAATTCAACGGGATACAGTGTGTGCAAGAGTTGGGTTCAGCGTATCATCCTCTATTTTCTAATTGATATATATATATATATATATATATATATATATATATATATATATATATATATATATATATATATATATATATTCTGTTGTGTCTGGGGAGAGTCATTTTCTTATTGTGCCTTAAAATTTAACACACTCATCGGTAAAATTTCCACTTATTTTTCTTTTATTTTCCTAAAATTTTCGTTGCGTCTTGCAACCTTATCAATAGTCTTGAGTCAAGACTATTGATAAGGTTGCAAGACGCAACGAAAATTTTAGGAAAATAAAAAATAAGAAATAAGTGGAAATTTTACCGATGAGTGTGTTAAATTTTAAGGCACAATAAGAAAATGACTTTCCCCAGACACAACAGAATATGCTTCAACACACGAAATCACATAAAAAATCTTGCAAACCAAATCCCAAAACGATATATATATATATATATTTATATACACATATACTAGGGCGGCTTTTAAGCTACTGACCTCGGATGGGAAGATCTGCAAACAGATCTCTGACTTGTTTTGGAGAATTTGTTGCAATTGCTTCCTCCAGAGTTATATCCCAGTGATCATATTCGTCACAAAAAATCACGTAAAAAATTGCCAAAAATAATCGCTGGAATTTGCAATTAATTTTTATTATTAATAGTTAAGTTAGTGAAGAAGTGGTTCAAAGAACAGTCAACAGAATTTTACAGGACAGAGATACATGCTCTCATTCGAAGGTGGAA
The DNA here is from genome assembly GCF_046866305.1 of Octopus bimaculoides. NCBI lineage: Eukaryota > Metazoa > Mollusca > Cephalopoda > Octopoda > Octopodidae > Octopus > Octopus bimaculoides. Next base: position 73,587,506 of record NC_142930.1, on the reverse strand, counting down.
CATAGCTATTGAGAGAAACGGTGACTATGTTGAGAAGTAGGGATGTGATTCGCAGAGGACCAGCTTCGTTTTGATGTATGATACATGTTCCTGTGCTGGTAATTATACCTGTCCTAAACAAAATGGCATTACTTTTTGACTCCCCCTCGTATATATAAGAGAATCTCTCAAGGCTAATGACGCAGTATTCTAACAAGATATTCACATTATGTTAGATATAAAGATTATCTTTTGATATTACTTGTGCTATATAAAAATAGACTGAAGTCAATGAAAAATAAGTTATAAGTAAATAATTTTATAAAATTGAAAGAAGTCCCTAGGTATACCAGCAAACCCAGGAAGCGCTAAAACTGTTGGTAGAACCCTCCCTTCGTAAATAACATTAAAATAGCTTTTCATAATCAATTCGAAAAAATTGTCTCCTCACCATAGGTACCACAGAATCTTTAATAGGAAAACCCTTAAACCATTAAATTTTCCTACTCCATGACTTCGAACTTAGAAAATATCTTAGCTCCATCTAATATGTACAAACTAGAAATTTCATAATCCTAAATCCCGCTCCTTACCTGTTAGTGAATGTCAGAAAATTAACCTCAAATCTCTAATTGGTCACATTGAAACTGAAGCTAAAACTGAGCCTTCTACTGGGCAGCCGGAGGTAGTTCTCGCCACCACTGACTCTGATAGTACCACAATGCCCCTAACAGTGCCAAATATTAACACCAAACATCTCACCTCAACAGGGAACTGTAGATAACGAGGCCCCTATATGACCATCAATATACCATCCATTAGAATCATAGTTGTAATTATATAAACCTGCGAAAAAGTCTCTTGAATGGAAACTGCATCCAAGCTAATGTGGTGTATCAGTGTGTTTTAACGACCAACTCCACTATAGATCTTACATCGGAACCACCACTAACTCGGTAAAGCTCAGAATTCCACCCCATAAACATATTTTCACAATCTTAACTTAAAATCTATTACCCTCTTCCCTAAGCATATTCACACAATCAATTGCCGAAACATTAACTACGATATTAAACGGTCCATTCTGGCCAAAGACCAACCCTATAGCGGTAATGAGAAATTTCCCAAACTCTGCTTCTGTGCAGCTTTCGAAATTCTATTCGCCGATATGGACAAAATCCTTAATAAGCTTAACGAACAAAATGTCAATTGTAAACATGAATTAATATTTACATTCAAGAACTTTATGAGAGAATAAATAACATTAACATATTTTTTAATATTGTTATACTTGCAGATGGCCATTTTGTGCCAATTAAACACACGCTCTATACATTTGGTCTTTACTTCAACTTTATTATTTTTTTTTACAGAAAGAAAATAATAATAATAATGGATAATGATAATAATAATAATCCTTTCTACTATAGGTACAGGGCATGAAATTTTACATCGACTCCAGTGTTTCATTGGTACTTTATCAACCGCAAAAGGATGAAAGGCAAAGTCGACCTCGACGGAATTTGAACTCAGCGTAGCGACGGGCAAAATACGGCTAAGCATTTCGTCCAGCATGCTGCCAGTACGTCGCCTTAAATAATATTATTATTATTATTATTAATAATAATAATAATAATAATAATAATAATAATAATAATAATAATAATAATAATAATAATAATAATAATACACACAGATAGAGAAATTAAGGCAAATAAACCTACACACAGATAGAGAAATTAAGGCAAATAGACCTACACACAGATAGAGAAATTAAGGCAAATAGACCAGATATAGTTGTCAAAGATCATGAAGAAAAAAACTGCTTTCTAATTGATGTATCAATACCAGCAGATGACAACGTTTCTCTAAAAGAAATGGAAAAACTTTCAAAATACAAAGACCTGGAAATAGAGTTAACTCGAATGTGGAATCTAAAAACAGAAACAATTCCTATCATAGTAGGTGCCTTAGGTATAATAAAAAAATATTCAGACAAATACATAACAAAAACACCAGGACTTACAAATATATATAACATATAGAAAATTGCACTACAAGGCACTGCACACATTCTACGCAAAACACTTTCAATACAGTAACCGTAAGAACACCACAGCAAACCACAGCACATACCCAAGGCGCACAGAGCAGCGCTCGGTAGTGAAGTGAAAGCACGTTAAAAAAAATAAAACTACTGAACCATAATAATAATAATAATAATAATAATAATAATAATAATAAATGCCCTGATACAGTATCAGGCACTGGCTCTCATGGCTTTTGATCATAACTGACTGGAAATGTTATCATGTACATTGTTTTGTCATGGTATAAAAGATGGGCTACAGCAAATATTTTGCTCAATACCACATTTTGTTTGTCAGTTGCTTGACCTTAACCAGTTGAGCATATCCCTTAGTGGCTGACAATATGTGCATCTTTGAACACGAGCAGAAGTAGTGGGGGAGCATCATAGCCATGTGTTGAGAGGAGTTCTTTGGGCTTTGAATGGAAACGTTTTGTTCAACGTCCTTGAACAAACCTTATTCAGAGACCTTTTGAGCGGGATGAGCTACTCAACCTGAAGAAAATTCTAACTGAGCCTGGCCTGCAAGGTCATGTGCTGTTTATCTTGATATAAAATCACCTGGTTGCGCAAATATTTTTGTGATATAAGTGCCTGGTGTACCCTTATTAGATGGGTAGTCATGATGGGTATATTGGGCTTCGTATATTTGTACTCCAGTGTCACTTTGATGGCATGCGCTGCTCTCTCACTCAATAATAATAATGATAATAATAATCCTTTCTGTTCGAAGCACAAGGCCTCAAGTTTTGGGGAAAATATTAAGTCGATAACATCGACCACAGTGCGTAACTGGTACTTATTTAATCGACCTCGAAAGGATGATAGGCGAAGGCAACCCCGGCAGGATTTGAACTCAGAACGTAGCAGTAGACGAAATACCGCTAAGCATTTCGCCCGGCGTGCTAACTATTCAGCCAGCTCACCACCTTAATAATAATAATAATAATAATAATAATAATAATAATAATAATAATAATAATAATAATAATAATAATAATAATGATGATGATGATGATGATGATGATGATGATGATGATAAAGCTGAAGTGAAGATCAAATATATAGTGCGTGTTTAATTGGCAAAATATGACCAACCCCAAGTATAACAATATCTAAGAAGGTTAAAAAGAGGAGAAAATAGAAATCTTCTGACAATACGAATATGTCCAGTTATGCAGGTTTCATGAAATGTGTATAACTGCATATTTCCCAGACCTGAAGACGCGCCTGAGCACCTGAAATATAATATCTTTATAAAACTTACCGCATTGTCAGAAGCTTCCTTTTTCTTTTCTCTTTTGTTACCTTCTTCAATACAACAATGCTTCAAGCGAACTACAATAATCTTATAACAATGCGACTTCATTAAAAAAATCTTGCGAAACAATACGTAAACGTAAAACTTTTCTGTTTTTGTTATGAAATCATTGACTGGATTACTCGAACCGCCAATAATGACGGAGCTATTGTTGAAAAATGTACATGGTGAAAGTTACTTAAAAGAGGGTGAGAATGTAAATAAAATTTCCAAAATAACAAAAAAAATAAATAAATAAAAAGGTAGGGAGCCTATATTTAATTCTCACCAAATATTACACATGTTTTTTACAAATATTACACATATTTTTAATATGTGCAACCTGTTGTAGTCAATTGCTCACTCGTTATTCTACATTATTTTCAACAATAAATACTCTTTCTGATTTCACAAAACTCCAGAAGAAAACGAAAACGAAAACTTTCAGATAGGGACCGTCGGACTCTTACACGAATTGTTAGAAAAAATTGTTCGCTAGAAGCTGCACAAAGTCGGATTTCACGGGAAGGCTGCAATCAGAAAATCACTACTTTCAAAAATAAGCATTGCAAAGTGTTTAGAGTGGAGTAAAAACTTACAGAATTGGTCCTTAGAGCAGTGGAAGAATGTTATTTTCTCGGACGAGTCATCCTTTTCCTTATTTCCGACCACCGGCCGAGTATACGCATGGAGACAGCCAAAAGAAGCATTTGACCCAGACTGTCTTCTTCCAACTGTTAAACATGAAGGAGGATCTGTGATGATCGGGGGTAGGGCTATGTCTTGGAAATCCGCCGGTCCAATGGTTTCCCTTCATGGCAGAATTAATAGTCAAAACTATTTAAGCATTTTATCTAATCAAATTCATCCTATGGTAGCGGAACTGTTTCCGGAAGGAAACGCAATCTTTCAGGATGATAATGCACCAATTCACACAGCTAAAGTTGTTATTGAATGGCACGAGGAACCTTCTAGTAAAGCTGAACATCTTATCTGGCTACCACAGTCGCCAGATCTCAATATTATTGAACACTTATGGTGCATTTTAGAAAAACAAGTAAGGAGTCGATATCCTCCACCATCATCACGACTGTTTTAGCTGAAAAATGGACAAAAATTCCTTTGGAAACAATTGAAACTTTGTACGAGTCCATACCTCATAGAATTGAAACTGTAGTTACTCCCAAAGGTGGTCCTATCCCATATTAGAATAAATTTTTTTGAAATGTTAAGGTGTTTCCATTATTTTGCCCAGTCCCTGTATATATGTTACCGTTAAAGTCTATAATTCAGTTATCTCATGGAATAACTAGGTATTTCATGAATTACCTGGCTGAATCAGTTAAAGTGTATAAAATTATTACATTCTACAATTTAACTAGTTATTTTATAGACTAACTAGTTGTTTTATAAAATAACCGATAAGTAGTTAAAGTCTTTAGAAAATATTGCAAAAACGTTATGTAAAACCTTCCATTTATTTTCAATAAAAAAAATTCCTGCTTGTTAAAAAATACTTACTTTTAACAAACTCTTATTATAAATAAAATATATTACAAAAACTTTATCCAAAACATTCATTTTATTTTTAATTATCTATTAGAAAAAGGATTGCTGTGTTGGCACTTAGAATTACACTGCATATTATTTTTGAAGCAGGCACACTTTTTAGTATCACACCGTGTTTTGCACGAACACTTTTTAAATCCTTGTCCAGTGCCGGTACTTTGAGCTGTAGCAACAGACCGAAGTAATGTCTCAATACTCGGAACTTCTTCAATAGAAATTAATTCTTGCTAATACACACTGAACTGAGACCGAGAGTACAGCTGTTTGATTCGGCCATTCCTTGTTCCTAACCGGAAAAATCCATAGCTAAAATAGATCTGGTGTCTTCTCTTCCTCTGTCAACTAGATGTACAGGAATACGCACTGTAATGCCTACAGATACCTCAGAATAAGATTTGTTAGACATTAATTTCATTTTCTTAGCCTGAGTTTCTAGACATTCTTTAGCTGCTTGTCTTTCTTTCTCCATATTTATTTCATTTAAACACAACCTGCAGGTCTTCTGAGCAATTTTGTCTTCTGAGTACCAGACTTCTGAGCATGACACATAGATAGGCTTCTCACATATCTTGCAAAATAGGTTGTCTTTCCAATTTTTTGAACACACAACAGACACTTTCCCAGTTTGATTCGATGTTTCTTCGACGGAAACGGCATCATTATGTTCGGAAGATACAGTAATAGCAGTCAAGGCATTTTCAAATTGTTGTTCATCCTCCACTGATTCAAACACTTCCCTTGGAATAGGAGTTGTGGATAGTTCAACTCTAGGAGCACAGCCAAACAGCTTCGTAAGGCGTTCTCTTTATACCAGAATGAAGCGCTCTGTTTTTGATGAATTGAATAAATTTAATCTTATGCCTGCATGAAGTGGACTGGTTGTCTTGCATCCAAGTTAGTTATTAACATATTTTCCATGTCTTGGTTGGCCCTCTCAACGCTACGTTGACTCTGACTTTGCCTTGGTTTACCATGTACGATTTTAAGCTCCGGCCAAGTTATTTTCAAGTCGTCTATAAGTTTGTTACAGAATTTCCTGCCGTTGTCGCACTGCAGATTACATGGAGCACCAAGCAGTAAAAATATATCGAGCAGCTGCGTGATGACTTCTGCCCTCTTTGTTTGAGGAGGTCTTAAAACTGCAAATGTCGTTAAGAGGTCTTTGTAAACTAAAATAAATTTAGTTTCCATCAGGTTGAGACTGAAAATCTACTTGACATCTCGAACTGAGATGCGAAAATACCATGGGCTTAACCACAATCCCTTTCCTTCCCTTATTTCTTTTTTGTTGTCAAGGTTCACAAACACTTAAAAATAACTTTATTTCGTTCTGAGTAATGTTTTTATATCGACGATTGAGTTCTTTTATCATACAGTCTCTACCGCCATCTCCAATAGATATATGCGTTTCGTATAAAATATCGAACAGTGCATCGCTTGAACAATAAAATACGACATCAGGCTTTGCATCTGTCACCGGCACAATTAATTTTTCTACTCCTTGAACTTCAAGAACGTCATAACACTTTATTAACCAATAGTCACATGGTACTTTTTTGTATGCTATTTTAGCATTCCTTACTTTTGCTATCAAACTTAACAACTTTTTACGAGTAAGCGTTAGCACGGTTTTCTTTTTTCTTTTGTCTCACGCTTATTTAACAAAGATTTAAATCGCTCTTGCATTACGTCTTTTCTATTTATCTGTTCATCTCTCACCCCTTCCAGACTCATACTCAACCTGACGGCTACCAACAGATTAAGAGGGCTAGGAAATACAGTATAACCGGTGCAAAGAACGTTCTTTAAAACTTCAACGATAAGGCAATCGTTATTCTATAAAATATCTAGTTAAATTGTAGAATGTAATAATTTTTACACTTTAACTGATAAAGCCAGGTATTTCATGGAATACCTAGTTATTCCATGAAATAACTGAATTATATGCTTTAACGGTAACATAAATATTTATTTATACATAGATACACATTTTCTGAAGTTTGCAAGGGACAGCAAGTTCAGTTTATGCAAAATCTGCGCTTTTACAACGTATTTGAAACATTCCGTGCAAAAAATACGAATGCAATCTACAAATATTGTTACGTCATAATCACTTGTGACGTAATTTTATATATCATGTGATCGACCGAGCTATCAGATGTTGTTATACTTCGCTGATTACGATGCGCTTTGTATCGCTTTAAATTTTGAATAATGCCACTTGGCTGGCTAGACGAGTAGGCTAGCACTCGCCTTTATCGGATGGTTAGACCTCTGCAGTGTTGTTCATTTACAGCAGAGTGGACTGGAGTAAAGTAAAATGAAGTGTTTTGTTTAAAAACACAACGCATTGTCTTTCTGGGAAGCCAAACTACGATCTCACGATCGCGAGTTCAACTTAACGTGTTGTATATACTGATTTGCTATTCTGGCACAAGGCCAGCAATTTCGGGGAAGGCGGTAAGTTGATTACATCGATCTCATTGCTCAATTGGTACTTATCTGATGATCCCCGGAAGAACGAAAGCAAAGTCGACATCAACGGAATTTGAACTCAGAACGTAAAAACGGACGAAATACTGCCAAAAATAAAATTCCGATAAAATAAGTACCGGCCTTAAAAGAAATAAGATTTGCCCCAGCATGACCACAGTCTAATGATTGAAACAAATAAAAGATAAAAGATAGGTGTGTATAGATAGATAGATAGATAGATAGATAGATAGATGGAGAGAGAGAGAGAGAGAGAGAGAGAAAGAAAGAAAGAAAGAAAGAAAGAAAGAAAGAAAGAAAGAAAGAAAAAAAAGAAAGAAAGAAAGATAGACTTTCAGACAGAGAGAGAGAGGGGGGAGGGAGAAAGAGGGAATGAGAGATAAAACGAGAAGGAACTTCAGTAGACCCGTAGATGACCATATGGTGTATCTTGATTCGTCTGAAAAAGCATATTTAACACGTTTGTATGTAAATATGTGGGTATGTACTACGTACGTACGTACGTACGTATGTATGTATGTATGCATGCATGTATGTATGCATGTATGTATGTATATATGTATGTACGTACGTATGAACATATGTATATACCTATCTATGTATATATATATATATATATGACCTATGAACGTATATATATATATATATATATGTATATATATACATATATATATATATACAAACATATATATATATATGTATGTATAAATATATATGTATACATGTATATATATATGTGTGTGTGTGTGTGTGTGTGTGTGTGTGTGTGTATGTGTGTGTGTGTGTGTGTGTGTAAATATCTGTGTTTGAATGTTTTGCTTATATATATATATATATATATATATATATATATATATACACGAATGTATATGCGCATGTATATCCATCCGTATGAATATATATGTATGTACGTATGTATGTATTTAGAACATAACGACAGACATGATAGGACAGAATAGATAAACAGTGACTAGATAGATAAATAGATAGATAGATAGATAGATAGATAGATAGATAGATAGATAGATAGATAGATAGATAGATAGATAGATAGATAGATAGATAGATAGATAGATAGATAGATAGATGGATGGATAGATAGATAGATACTAAACATCTAGCTAGGAAATATGATCATGTTGGTGCTTTCTTCTGCATTCCTTTCGCAAAACTCCCTTACTTGTGCCTTATCTTTCATCCCACATCTACGTCACCTCTATCGTTTCCTACTTCTCCTTTCACTACTTTTCCCTCCTCTATTATCTCTCGCTATTAATATATTCTCTTTGCTGCTTCTTTTGCAGCAGCCAAGCACGTTATCGCTCGCAGTCGCTGCCACTGTTTGTTGTTGCTGCTGCTGCTAACCTTCGGATCACCGATGATCCGTCCCGGAATATTTATGTTAATCGAAGCTGATCTCTGCATATTAGCGACATCAGGTTACAGGAAAATATATTCGGTTTGTACTTTAAAACGCCTGCTGCAGCAGCAGCAGCAGTAGCAGCAGCAGCGCCACCACCATCAACAACAATAACTACATCAACAGCAGCAGCAGCAGTAACACCAGCAATAACCATGAAGACAACGTCAGCAAAAGCGAAGTAGCGAGGAAACATCTACGTGGTCTCTCGGCCCGTTAAAAACAACAGCCAAATCTTCTGCGTGTATCACCTACAGTCTTGAAAAAGTGAACGGGTTTTTGGATAATGTAATACTAGATATGCTATGTTTGAATATTAGACTGGATGCTCGTGGCTGGAACGTGTTTGATCGTAGATTAACTCAATGTAAGATAACCTGGGAGATCTTTTCTGCTTGGTTGTCAGCGGCTGCCAGCGGCAATTCCCTGTTCGAATTGATTTCATATTCAGTGTAATGATACCCTATTATAGGCTAATAAACGATGTGAAAGTAATTTTCGCTATAAATCAATAAATAAAGAGTAATTAGTAATTAAAGTTTGAAAATTTTGGTAATTTTAGCCAATCGTAAGCCACAGACACATTCATGGCTGTTTAGATAGTAAGAAGCGGAACAGGAGAATCCTTTTGTCTCTCAACGTGCCTGTTGCTATAGTAATAAGCGAATCTGGGCAGTCTTTGAAAAGTCTTTTATCTGTCAGGAAGCATGTGTTGGCAAATTTGACGCTGTGTTTTGTGTTCTGTGTTGACAACAAAATGTGCAGTCACGCACAAAATGACAGCTTCCAATCCTGTTTCCTGACTGGGTGAAAATGATCAAACTTTAAACGTCTTTAACTTTTTAAAAGCTTTCTGGAAAAAAAAAATGAAATAACTCCAGCAGTTCAGTTTGGGCAAGTGTATTATTGTGGCAAATTTTAAAATTTTCGGTAAACTTTAATTTTTGGAGCCGATGGCAACCAAACAGAAAGGATCCAACTTGGGTCATAACAACAACAACAACAGCAGCAGCAGCAACACCAGTAAACAACAATAAAATCAGTAACAACTTAACAATATCAGCAACAACAACGACGACAACAACAACAACAGCATCAGTAACAGCATCAATAACAGACACTATGGTACAGCTGCAGGAACTGAACAACAATATTCTTATGAACATCTCACCGTCAACTAGAAAAAAAAAAATCACATCGCCGTCGTCATCATCGGCATCCTTCTCCACTTGCTCATTCTTACCATCAGCATCTTCCTCCTTCCATCACTATCAAATTGCCCTTTCTCCTCTTCCTCTTTCTCTTCCTCCTCTTCCACTACCGCCACCACCACCGTACCAACATATTCTTCATAATCATCGTCACTGTTGTTTATTTACATCTGTAGACAGCAAAAGATTAAGAACGTTTCTATGCGTGTGTGCATGTCCGTGTGTGTCTATGTCTGTGTGTGTGTGTGTATGTGTGTGTGTGTGTGTGTGTGTGTGTGTGCATGTTTGTCATGGTGTGTCGTAAGGAGGCGAGGTGACCCAATAGCTGTTTCCTTTTGTTCACTTTATTAAATTAGTGTGACGGCATGATTGTCACGACTCTTCATCTCGACTTAACTCATCATCACTCGTTGAGTTTTGTATTTACACACGCACGTACACACACACACACGCACGCGCGCGCACACACACACACGCACGCACACACAGACACACACAGGCCCTCCACACACATACATATGCACATGCACACACACACTTTCACACACATGCATATATTCACACATTCACGCACAATGTTTTTATTACGTATGTACAAATTTTATCTGAATTTCACGTGTGTGTGTCTGTATGCAAGTATGTTTATATGAATTTGTATGTATGTATGTGCTTATATGTATGCATATATGTATGCATATATGTATGCATATATGTATGCATATATGTATGCATATATGTATGCATATATGAATATCTATCTGTCTATGTATCTATCTATCTATCTATCTATCTATCTATCTATCTATCTATCTATCTATCTATATACATAAATGCATGCATACAGACAGACAGACAGACAAACTGACAGACAGACAGACAGACAGATAGATAGATAGATAGATAGATAGATAGATAGATAGATAGACAGACATATATATACATACATGTGTGTGAGTGTGTGTGCGTGTGTGTGTGTGTGTGTGTGTGTGTGTGTGTGTGTGTGTGTGTGTGTGTGTACGTATATACATACATACATGGTGCTAAATAAAAAGAATGATGTTGCCATTAGCCTGGTACGTCCTTCACTTTCGAGTTCTATGCAACAAGCGAACATAAAGCGTCTGGCGCTGGGAATATTGCCTGACGCCCACTCCAAGCCTTTAATTGACGCAGTGTCGACCAACTGGACGATACGTTTGGCAGAACTCCTACGTTGCCTTTCTATAAATGGGATTAGCGTGGGATTTAGAAACGAAATCAAGGAGAACCAACTAGCTAAACTGATCCGGAGTATTTTTAGTCCACTGTTTACGGATAACTTCTGAAGATCTCTGACCTGCTATTGGTGAATTCGATAGGCACGAAAATGCTGTTAATCAAGCCTGTCCAAGATGCAGACTAAATGATAAGACCGTTTTGGACACATTTGTTCCGAGCATTGTTGTCTCGTGAACGCATGTCGAACAGACGTTGATACATAAAAAACGAATTCAGTTATCGGCCAAGTTTCTAGTTGCAGATTGACATGTTGGCTTCCTTTGTCCGGAAGAGCAGATAGTTTTCCTGTGTCAAGTGGTAATGACGGAAGAGGTTGTGTATTGGACTCTTTGATCATGTCCTCATCCAATCCTTCAAATTCGACTTGGAAAGAAAGGTGTGAATGTAGAGGGAAGTGCTACCCTCCATTAAATTTGTTTGTGTGAGTGGCCATCATAATCAAATACATTTCTCTCCGAATACATCTGTAAGTTGAGAAATATAGATGATAGAGTGAAATTACATTTGATAGTCAAGATCTTCCTAAGTTCGTAGGGTTTGTTGTTTGACCTCCGGGCTCATGTTCATCCAATAGGAAGAACATGAACGTGGATTATACCGATTATAATACCGAATTATACCGTTATACCCTAGCAGGGCCTTCCTACCGCTGGTGAAGTATAATCTTTAGACATAAATGATCTTTTCAAAAAATATCTCGCTCATTAGTGTCAGTGGACTACTAGATTAGACATACACAAGGATTGTGCAGTAGTAACTGATCTAAGAGTTGGGTACAAAAGTCTTGCAAACCTGTTCATGCAGTTCCAGTTGTTTGATAAGTACCTCCTGGATTTCATGTAAACAACAATGAGGGCAACTGCATTGGGTCATCCAACTCGTACTTGCAGTTGTCATTAGATTAACTAATGGTAAAATGTATGTTATCCACAGTTTCGAGTAATTAGCTACATAGACAACAACTTCATGATACTTAGAGTCAATATAGACCAGACTAATGAAGATCGTTCAGAGTACTAGAAACTAATACTGACTTTCCTGTCACGGAAAGATATCAGGGCCGGATTCACGAATTAGTTAAACGGAAAATGAAGTGCGCCATTGTTAATAACACGTGCTGGGTGTCACTAAAATGGAAAAGTATGATAATTTGTTAAGTTTAGCAAAAATATAACAATAAATAACAATATTAGATAGATAACCAGTCAACCGATTAAAAGAGGCGAACAGAAAAGACATCGCTTACAGTGTACTTCAGATAAGAATGGCACAACGAGAGGGTACGAAAGCCGTTCTATCGGACAAAATGACAGGAATATTTTGTGACATTAGAGGCGTATTCAGTCTTTAGCAGACTGTTGCTGTTGTGCGCTATTTGATTCCAGGTAGTACAGATTTTCAACGTCATTCTTCCGGGCTGTCCCCGATGAGAGACCAATTGAAGATGGTGAACTTCGATGCTTATCTTATCACCCAGTCGTATACCTCGACGGAAAACGCATAGTGCTACGCGCAACCAATTTCAGCAAATAAATAGCAGATGTGTTGAGAAATTGTACAATGGGTAAATTGCCAGGATTGGATGGTCTACCCTACAAATTTTATTGTTGCTTGTCAGACTTGTTCGCTATTGTCTTGGTAGTTGTTTATGGCAGCTGGTAGCAGAAGAAGAGTGTTCCAAGTCATGTGAATAGAGGAGTGGTGACGCTGCTGAGGAAGAACTCTAACAAGAGGAACATAAAAGATTCCTTCAGACTATAACTCTGCTCAACAGAGAACAAAATATCTTGTCAAGGATCTTTGCCAAATGGTTGGTTCTTTTTGTTGATAGTAGTGCGATTCCTGGTAAATTTATCTACAACTTTCCCTCCCGCTGTATATTGTCGAGCTGGTTAGCACCGGATTTTGCATTGGTTGGGCTCTGATCAGTTTAGATTAGTCTGAATCGTACGAAGAGTCGACCGTTACTAACATGCTGCTTTTCTGAGCAGAACCGGTTTCTGAATGAAAGCGAGCAGAACGGATCTATCGTCCATGTCTACTAGGTTCAGCTACTGGTATTTCTGTATCCGTGAAACTGTCCCGAACAGGTAATGCCCATAACGACACTTCGAAACCGAAAACTTTTGAAATATTCAAAATCTTCGAATTAACTTTCTCCAGAAGAGACTATTCAAATTGTTATGTCTTTCCTTCTTACTCGATTTAGTCATCTCACACTTATATTATTTTAGTACTTCCAACTTTTCTTTCTCTTCCTAACAACTTTTCTCGTGAATAGTTCCCTTCCCGAGCACTCACCTCCCACTCAAAAGAAATTCTTTGTCATCACCTATCAAACTCCACCACGCTCATCGATTTAAGAAAATAATTTTCTCAATCCTTCAAGTACATATTCCAAAACACCAAAACGGCATGCGGACTTGAAATCTTCACATTATCTATCTATCTATCTATCTATCTATCTATCTATCTATCTATCTATCTATCTGTCTGTCTGTCTGTCTGTCTGTCTGTCTGTCTGTCTGTCTGTCTATCTATCTATCTATCTATCTATCTATCTATCTATCTATCTATCTATCTATCTGTCTGTTTGTCTGTCTGTCTGTCTGTCTGTCTATCTATCTATCTGTCTGTCTGTCTGTCTGTCTGTCTGTCTGGTCTGGTCTGTCTGTCTGTCTGTCTGTCTGTCTGTCTATCTATCTCTTACGTCGAACAACTGCTATCGCGTGTGGGACGAGTCGGTCTATCAGCCGAGTCTATCGTGAATATTGTCGCGCCTCCTTCCTTTAAATGGGAAGGAAGAGCTATTTTCATCGTACTTGTGGCTATGGCGAAAGAATGTATATGGTGGACGCGTCTGAAAGGTCTAGAGACAAAGACTTTCCTCTCTGGGCAATCTCTCATCAACTTCTTCAAATATCATCTGAAGAGGAAGGTGAGAGTAGAAAGGGAAGTCTTGTCTAGTGAATGCTTCAAAAAGAGATGGGTGAATGTAGCAAGGATGGCACGTGTGAATGACGGAGCCATCTTGAGCATAACCCTATGAACTAGAAAAAAATCCAGGAAAAAAAAATAAAACAAAAAGGCAAAAGAGAGTCACTTACTGTTATAGTTTCTTCAATGACAATATTGACCAAGGTTACCGTGGTCTTTTCCGTAGGCTTTTCTTTCCACGGCTAAACCTAAACTGTCCTCCCCTCTTTTTACACGAGAACATTACTGTGTGATACACGATCCCTATTGATCAGTTTTTTTTTCTCGATCCCTTTTGATCGAACTCCCCCCTTTTTCCCTTCCTACGATCCCTTTTGATCGACACACCCTTTTTTTTTCTCTCTTTCCTTCCCCCTCCAAAAAAGAAAAGCTCTACATTGTATTTGTCCTATCTTTGTTGAGCCCTGTGTGGCTAATAAAAGAAATGTATCTATCTATCTATCTATCTAACTATCTATTTCTTTGCTTGTCTGACTATCTATCTATATGTATGTGTGTGTGTGAGAGAGAGAGAGAGAGAGAGAGAGAGAGAGAGAGAGAGGTAGAGGTAGAAAGAGAGAGAGAGAGAGAGAGAGAGAGAGAGAGAGAGAGAGAGGGAGATAGGGGCAGAGTTCAAATAATTGTGGAGACAGAATAGTGGATTATAACAACTTCAGTTCTTTATTTCTATGTCATTGACTGTGGAATTCGAGCTCAAAACATATTTTAGACAAAATAATGATAATTATATTCGTTAATAGACATTACATAATACTATATACATATTTTCACACACACATATATTATATTAATCTTAGTTTTTGTGTTATAATAAAAAGGATTTTACATTAAATTAAAGGACTACTCAATACATTTGGTAGAGCACCAATTTATTATTTAAAAAGAATAGTACTGACAGTGACTTCGAAGTTTCGAGCAGATAAACCATCATCGAATAGTCATGTAATAGCTTAGCTGACCGAAACTTCGAAGTCACTGTCATTATCATTCTTGTTACAGAATAATATATATCTTCTTAAATAATAATCAGATGAATGCTGAAAGCCTAATCATCGCTGCCCAAGATCAGGCATTGAATACTAAACTCAGTGGAAAAGGATGTATACCACACAAGTGCAACGAACCTTTTCAGAATGTGTGGGAAGAGGGTTGAAAGTGTGACTCACATTGTTAGTGCTTGTGAAACTCTTGCACAGAAAGAGGACAAGCGCAGATACGACGAAATGGCCCCAAAATATAGAAGTCCGCACACATTTTACGCCGTGTACTGTCCATGAGATGAGGACCTGCTGTGACCCTAGGGTCAAGGAATGACCCCGGTTTAGCAGAAGACAACGGACTATATTTTATTTTAAAAATAATAATAATAGTATAGACCATTGTATAAGTAGTGAAAGGAGAACGCGTGCCGAGTATTTGATAATGATGAAGACCTGCCACAATATGCTGGAAAAGATATGGGTGTAAATGCAGATGAAATGATGGACAAGGAAGAGTTTAACCAAAGAGCTGAGGAGAAAAGAAATGAGAATGCGTGGACAGTTTGAAAGGAATACATAGAACGTTAAGAATAATACAGCATCGTGAGCATGGCTTGAGCGAGATGATTTAAAGCGTACCACCGAAAGCCTGATCATTGCTGCACAAGACCAGGCTCTCGCTACCAAGTTAGTGAAGTATAACATCTATAAAACTTCTGACACCCAGAAATGCAGACTCTGTTGAAAGAGTGTGGAAAATGTGACCCACTTGGTAAGTGGATGTGAGAGCCTTGCACAAAAAGAATACAAGCACCGCCACGATAAAGTGTGTGTGTATTTTCATTGGCTCTTGTGCCGTAAATACTTATATGAAGTAACAGAGAACTGGTTTGAGCTTGTACCAAGTAAAGTTATGCAGGAGATACTCTGGGACTATGATTTTCAGACGGATCGTGTAATCGAACACCGTCGGTCGGATATTGTCATACTGAATAAGAGAGACAAATAATGTCAGATCATTGATGTAGCCATACCAAAATGCATGAATGTTGTGAGCAAAGAGATTGAAAAAATCACCAAGTACTCCAAACTGAAAGTGGAAATGGCAAGACTGTATGGAATGCGAGAGAGTAATGTAAAAGTGATACCAGTGGTGATCAGAACGTTGGGCTCAATTTCATTGAAACTTCAAAACTTCTTTAGGCAACTGGAAATCCCATGCAAGATTGATGTTTTGCAAAAAGCAGCCTTATTGGGCACAACGCACATCTTAAGGAAAGTATCATCTGTCTGAGGTCCTTGTTGTGACTTGACAGATGATTAAAGACACCGGTGCATTTTTACCTACACTGTGTTACGAAGGAATAATACTAATACTAATACTAATACTAATAATAATAACAATGATAATAATAACAATAATAATAATAATAACAACAATAAGGCCTCAAATTTGGTGAGAGGGGACTAGTCGATTACATCGACTCCAGTATTCAACTGATACTTAATTTACCGACCCCGAAAGGATGAAAGGCAAATTCGACCTCGGCGGAATTTGAGCTCAGGACATGAGGAAGGGCAAAATACTGCTAAGCATTTCGTCCAGCGTGCTAACGATTCTGCCAGCTCACTGCCTTAATAATAATAATAATAATAATAATAATAATAATAATAATAATAATAATAATAATAATAATAATAATAATAATAATAATAATAATAATAATAATAATAATAATAAAGACACCGGGGAAGTTTAACGTAAGACACCGGGGAAGTTTAAGATGTGAGTACGATAAATCACTGCTCCGAAACTTATCCAAAAACATCGGAAATAAAGACATCGCATGAAGCCAAAAAATAGCTGACAAAGGGTTGGACTATACCCGAGTAAGTAATACTCATTGAAATTTATTTCTATTTTTCCAAATATAATGATGTATTTTAACTTGATACCTCCACTACCCGCACAGCGATCGTAAACACACGTGTTACATCAAAATCAGACCATCTTCGAACCCAAAAACACCATGTACAAAAAAATTACAAACAGATTAAATAACACCGGTATTATTCCACCCAAGAATAACAACCGAGAAGTACGTACTGTAAGCTTGTTACGAAAAAATACGAAGATATGAACGTGCAAAACAATCTTACAACAGAAATAAACGAACCGGTACCCTACGAAAACGATGACCGTCAAAATAAAGGGCCGGACGTTGTTCCTCATGTCCCGCAAACAAAACCAAAACGGCATAAATGGACACGTGAGGAACACATTTCGATCCTACACGCCTATTTCACAGCAGTACTCTACCCAAAAAACGAAAACGCAACAACACATACATATAAAATATGGAAGAAAAATAATGTAAATATAGACCTCGATAAAACAATGAACCCTAACAAACTAGCTAACATAAGAAGATATATTCTAAAAGCAAAAAAGAATATCAGAAATAGAAATAGAACAATTGAAAGAAAAAATACATTAGGAAAATCTAGATAGTAGTCACACAGCAATGCCAAATAATAATATAAACACTGAGATAGCAAAACACGAGGACAAACGTAACATTTCCGGCAAAAACGAAGTAAACAAAAAACAACAAACCCAGACCGTAGAGATGTATAATAGTGTACAAAAAGCACCAATCCAGAACACCACAGACAAACATATGAATGAAAAGGAAGGCAAAACAAATCTAAAGCCTGGGAATAACGAACGGAAAGCTAATAATTACGATACTATGAAAATGAGAATAACCAAAGAACTGAAAACCACAGATCAAAATAGACAATAAAACAACATCAATATGGAACTAACAACCACAGAAATAACAGGCAATATCACTGAGCTAAATGACATAATATATGTGGCAGCCACTGCAGCCACAAAAGAAGCAAGATACTCACTCAAACCCATCTGAAGAAGAGTTCTACCACCCAAACAGACCTTGTGGATAAATAACATCCAGAACAAAATTTAAAAAAAGAGAAAAGATTTATCGATTCTCAACGAAATTAGTAAACAATCAACACTACTAAGTAACAAGAAGAAAACAAAAATACTGTACAAATACAACATTACAGAAAAAGACTTACCTGAGGCAAAAGAAAAACTAAAGCAAGACATCCTTGCCAAAGCACAAAGGATCCGCCGGTATGAGAAACCCCAACGTTTCTTTGAACAAAACAGTTCAAATCCAACCTCAAAAAACTCTACCAAGAACTGGGTAAAAATAAAATAGACATTACTTCAGCACCAACAGCAGAAGAACTAGAGAAATTCTGGAAACAAATATGGTCGGTGAAGCAACAACCCCAGAAAAGGACCATTAAAACAACGAACTTAGCACCTGAGCAACTCTGGGCCCCTAGAACAACTGAAGAGGTCACCCAGACACTGCAATGACTAAGCAACTGGAAGGCACATGGACACGACAAGATCCCCAATTTCTGGTTAAAACACCTGCCAGGAATGCATAAAAAGCTGGCAGAAAACTTTGACAACATACTAGAAGATCCAGAGACAATGCCTGAATGGCTCACAAAAGGGAAAACCATCTTAATCCCCAAATCCACGGAAACGGAGAAACCACAAAACTATAGACCTATAACCTGTCTCCCTATGACCTGGGTGGACTACCAAAAGGCTTTCGACAGTGTTCCCCACACGTGGATTCTGGAAACACTAGCCATAAACAAGGTGGCACCAATTATCATAAAATACATAGAGCACTCAATGAACAAATGGCAGACAGTGCTACAGCTCCAAACAAAAGAGGGACTTGTGAAAACGAAAGCCATCCCCATTAGAAGAGGAATATTCCAGGGAGACACGCTCTCTCCACTCTACTCTAATCTTCTCTATCGCTAGTTCTGTGCTAAATTATATAGCTTCTACTCTAATCGCCTATTTTGGGGCCCTCCACCATCGGTTGTTGACGACTGCATCCGTCAAAATTTGATGGACTAACTTGCTAAGCCGGTCTCCGAAAGCTTGACGTGCCGGGAAGGACCCGTCCAGCTTCCAGTATCGGAGTCCCTGCTTATGAAACCTATCTAGGTCAACCGTACAGATTACAAATTTGTGGTCTGTGTAGTTGAATTCAAATTATGGCCAACCAATACTATTCCTATCTGCTGGCTTACAAAATACCCTATCTAGATAAGATATGGATGACCCGATACTGTTTGCCCAGGTCCACATTGGAGTATTCGGGAAATCCAGTCTGAAACTATCCGCCAGCTGGAAACGATTGAGCAGGTTTGCGAGGCTAACGCACCACCCCCTTTCCTATCCTCTAGCCCCACCCAATCCACATGTGCATCCAAAATGGCGTTCCAATCGCCCACTAGCACTAAAAAGCGAGACGACCTAGAAAGGGCTCCAGGCGTCTGAGGCACATCGGCTGCCCCGCACCAGTCAGTATGTACACTGCGACCAGTCTAAAAGCATTGCCTTCGTTATCGTTCAAGTCCAGAACCACCGACTTACTTTCCAGATCCAGGAAGACCGACCATATCTCGAAATTCAGGTTATTTCTGAACAACACTGTCACCCCATTCCCGGTCGACTAAGGGATGCGAAAATCATCATTGTGCAAGCGTCCTTGCTTCCACAACGACCCCAGGCCACGTACATTTATAAAATCTACTTTAAGAACCACCATGCTGGCCAGGAAGTAAGGCAAAGAAAAAGAGAGTGTCACTTATCCTCCTGGTGCTGTTTGTGGTCGAGTGGTTCTCCCACCCTGTCTGTTTTGTTGGGTTCCTCTGGAAACTCCCTTTAAAAGCCATCTGCTGGCCGTTACACTGGGAGATCCAATGTCATACGGGTAGCTCTGCTTAATGTTCGCATAAGTCTCTAATGTCATTCGCACCATAATTAGGCTCTCGGTACTTTAAGAATGTTGGGGCTGCAGATCATCCCCCTCACTCTGTTTTAATGTTCTCGTTTTGTGCTATGAGAGCCATCAACTTTACATTGGCCCTCCTCACAAACACGAAATTCCGCTGCTGCGTGGAGGGTTGTTGTTGTAGTGACATCTTTCTTTTTTAAAGTTTGTTGTGTATTTGATTCTGTTGCGGGTGTTTGTGATGGTGTTGGTGATTGTGGTGCTTGTAGTGTTGGTGTTGTCATCAGTGTGTCTGTGTTTGCCGTTTTTGGGATTCCTCCTTTTTTGCTGTGTCTCTTTCATTCTTTTTTTTTAACTTTTGGGCTTCACCCTCATCATCACTTGGGTGCGTGGAGGAGTCCGTGTCTTGTATGTTTTCTTCTGGTGTTGTTTGTTCTGGTTCTCTTGTAGTTGTTGCTGTTGTTGCTCCTACTAGTGTAGCTTCCGTCACTGCCCCTAGTGCCACCTTCACTGTAACACCTGCTACCTTCACTGCCCACCTTCACTGTAACACGTGCCTGTTTTATCTCCTTGGGTTCAATTTCTGTTTCCATTTCCCGGCCTTTCTGTTGTTGTTTTTATTGATTCATGGGTTGTGGTGCTTTCGTTTGGACATTTCTTGCTGCCCTTCTGTTCTGGTTCCGTGGGCCCGTTGAACCACACTCATGGCACCTCTGCCTTCTGCCCTCCACGTTCACCCTTAATTTTATTTCATTCGAGAGGGAAATCAGATCTAGGACTTTCTCTAACTGCGCTGGCTTCACGTGGAGAAGAACCTCCAAAGTAGTCCCAACCCAATTCTCCCCACTCGATCTTTTAACATCCAGGAGATTTTCTCTCCCGTTCGTACAAATACAGGCGAGAAACCACCATAAATCCAAGCCTGGTGGGATACCAGGTACCGTAATTCGTACCGCCCTTCTTCCCATGTGCGTTGGGAAGAGCACGATTTCCTCGGTGCGACGCGTGGTCACCAAGCTCTGTGTCGCCTGTCGTCCCTCGATCTTAAAAAGGACCTCTACGCCGCCGTACTGCCTCGCTCTCGCAATGTGGTGGATATCCTGCCATATGACTTTCAAGGCTTTCCCACCTGGTCGCGTTTAGTTTTCGAGTTTCCTTGTCTTTATGTTCACGCACCTGTAGACAACTGTCCGTTTAGCTTTTGCTTCAAGCACGTCGCTTGGAGGCGTCAATTCTACCCTCTTTTCATTCATTTTCATATATTTTGCTGCTTCCTTCAGTTGTTCTATTTTGTTTTCCAATGAGATGTTAACTAAGCCGCCCCGCAATATTTGCAAAAGTCTCTTTCCCGCCGATTACTCCATTTTTGTTAGACACTTTGTAATTGTTGTCAATGTTGTTGTTCGTGCTACTACAATTTCGATGTAGTGAGGAAGACTTTCCTTTTTCTTCTTTTAAACAACGAAATACAATATAGAAATTTTAAAACAGGTCATAAACTTACAGCGCTCCAAAAACACACCTCCAGCTATGGCGACGATAATAATAATAATAATAATAATTATAATAATAATAATAATAATAATAATAATAATAATAATAATAATAATAATAATGATGATGATGATGATGATGTATGTATGTATGTATGCATGCATGCATGTATGTATGTATGTATGTATGTATGTATGCATGCATGTATGTATGTATGTATGTATGTATGTATGTATGTATGTATACACACGCGTGCTCACGACGGGTTTCTTGCAGTTTCTGTCTGCTAAATCCACTTACAAGGCATTGGTCGGCTTGGGGTTACAGTAGAAGACTCTGACTTGCCCAAGGTATCACACAGCGGGACTGAATCTGGAACAATGTGGTAAGGAAGCAAGCTTCTTAGAATCATCACATAGTTCTGGCAATCAATACGTTCATCCGCTCAAGATACCGTGTTTACCAATTACCATCACCATCACACTAATAGTAGTATTGACTCGGAAGGATGAAAGGCAACTTTTTCTCCTTTATGGCGGTAGCTGGTTAATCGTAAAACAATTTTGTCCAACAATCTACCAGCACTGTGTAACGTTATTTATTTATTTGTATAGGTGCAGGCGTGGCTGTGTAGTAAGAAGTTTGCTTCTCAACCACATGGTTCTTGGTTCAGTCCCACTGCGTGGCACCTTGGACAAATGTCTTTTTCTGTAGTCTCAGGCCGACCAAAGTCTTGTCAGTGGATTTGTTAGAGGAAAACTGAAAGAAACCCGTCGTATATGTGTGTGTGTATTTATGTCTGTGTTTGTCCTTCACCACCACTTGACAACCTGTGTTGGTATGTTTACGTCCCCATAACTTAGCGTTTCAGCAAAAAGAGCGATAGAAAAAGTACTAGGCTTTGAAAAAAAAAAATTAAAAGTACTAGGGTCGTTTCATTCGACTAAAAAGAAAAAAAAATCAAGGTGGTACCCCAGCATGGCCGCTGTCTAATGACTTGAAACAATCTCGCCAAGGTGAGATTTCTAAAAAAATTTCTTTGTGCGAACACCCAGCGGATAAAATAAAGTGTTTCACGTGTCTAAATATATCTATATATATGAATGTGTGTGTGTGAATAGATAGAACAGCGACATCAGCCACTTCGGCCATCATCATGTCAGGATGCTGTCTGCATATGTAAATATATATATATTCTACATCCTCTTCCTTCACGCTTTGCTTTTGCTCTTTTTTTCCTCTTTTCCTCTCTTATACAATTGGCAGTTATCTGATGCCGCTGAAGTTGCATATGAATAACAATCCCAAACGATAAAATATTGTTATTAGGAATTTAATAAATATAAATGTATGCGTGAGTTTGCGCGTTTTGGCGCGCGTGTGTGAATGAGTGTATGTGAGCGTGTGTGTGCGTGTGTGAGTGTGTATGATTGTAAGTATATGTATGTGTCTGTGTGTATAAATGAGTGTACGTGTGTGTTATGTATGTGGACATATCAAAGGAGAAAGAGAGTGAGAGAGAGAGTGAGAGAGAGAGAGAGAGAGAGAGAGAGAGAGAAAGAAAAGAGACAGACAGACAGACAGACAGATAGATTAAGGATTAGATGTGGAATGTATATATTTATTTTGCCATCTTAACTGATGTCTCTCTCTCTCCCTCTCCCCCCCTCTCTCTCTAAATCTCTGCATATATATATATATATATATAAATAATATATGAGTAATTCTTTTATTCTTTTACTTGTTTCAATTATTTGACTGCGGCCATGCTGGAGCACTGCCTTTTAGTCGAACAAATCGACCCCAGGACTTATTCATTGTAAGCTTGGTACTTATTCTATCGGCATCTTTGCCGAACAGCTAAGTTATGTGGACATAAACACACCGACATCGGTTGTCAAGCGACAGTGGGGGACAGACACAGGCACAAAGGCACACACACACACACACACACACTCACACACACACACACACACACACACACACACACACACACACACACACACACACACACACACACACACACACACATATAAATATATACGACGGGTTTCTTTCTGTTTCCGTCTACCAAATCAACTCACAAGGCTTTGGTCGGCTTTAGAGTAGAAGACACTTGCCCAAAGTGTCACGCAATGGTACTGAACCCAGAACCATGTGGTTGGGAAGCAACGCCTGTACATACATACATACATACATACATACACACACACACACACACACACACACACACACACACACACACACACACACACACATATATATATATATATATATATATATATATATATATATATATATATATATATATATATATAAAACTTACTTGGATATGCGTGGCGTTCGATCATATAATAATATAAGTAATATATAAATATATGCATATATACATACATATACACTCTTACTCTTTTACTGGTTTCAGTCATTTGACTGCGGCCATGCTGGAGAACCGCCTTTAGTCGAGCAAATCGACACCAGGACTTATTCTTTGTAAACCTAGTACTTATTCTATCGGTCACTTTTGCCGAACCGCTAAGTTACGGGGACGTAAACACACCAGCATCGGTTGTCAAGCGATGTTGGCGGGGGGACAAACACAGACACACAAACATATACACACATGCATATATATATATATATATATATATATATATATATATATATATATATACGACGGGCTTCTTTCAGTTTCCGTCTAGCAAATCCACTAGGCTATAGTAGAAGACACTTGCCCAAGGTGCCACGCAGTGGGACTGAACCCGGAACCATGTGGTTGGTAAGCAAGCTACTTACCTGCCACTCCTTATAAGCCACTGCGCTTATATGTACATACCTACATATATATGTATATATACATGCATATATGGGTACAGAACATCAAAAAACGTAGACAAAATGAGAAAGGAGAACATAAAAAACCAAAACATATAGAAAACGAACTTTTTTTCGAACAACGAAAGAAACAAACAAACAGAGAAACGAGACAGGCAACATAAAGAACATTCCCTTCATCAGTTGTCCCCTGTTTTATCTACTCCGCGTTTCTCACAGACGGTGCTCAACTGACCCTACTATACTGTGTAGTCGACAAAATCAAAACAATGCGCATGCGTGAAATTTAAAATGTAAGATAGTAACAATTTACTCATCGCACCATGTATGTGAGTGATGTGTGTATGAAACGGAAATGGTGACATATATATATATATTATTATATGTATTTATTTTCTCTAAGTTAATAATTAACTCGGACAAAATAAATTGGTTAATCGATACCAGGGTAGCAAAGATCACAAAATGACTGCGGTGTAACTCCTGTTTATGAGGTAGAAACTCCTTGTTATTTTGGGTACTTGAGTAAATATATAAATTTAGTAAATGGAGTAAAACGCATATGTTAAATGAATTATTTTGTTTCCAACATATGTTTCGAAGATTACAAATTATACCTTCTATAGGAATAGGTGATGTTGATAAAGATGTAATCTTCTCTTCAGGGAAATACATAGGAACCAGCTTAACCGTAAGACATTTTAACCGAATATGATAACTGTAGTTAGAGAAGATAGCTACGTAAATTATTTGAAAAAGCCTTAGTAAATTAGTTTGGGAACTTAAAGACAATAACATGAAATTTAAATTAGACTGGCTAATTCTATCCATATCTAGACCATATGACAAAGGTAAAAAATTTTGCCCATTATGCAATACGGAACTGTTCTTCATTTTATTCTCGAAGAATAAACTGGTGAACACGTTCATCGAAAACTCAAACAGATGTAAATATTGGCAGCAAGACGTGTTTCTTGCCTTCAGATAAAAAATACTTATTTATATAAAGCTAACAACTCAACTTGTAACATATTAGTTCCTCAAATAATTCAAGAGACACATGTTAATTATACCTTTATATGTAAAAAGATATGATAGACTTATCTCGCTTGATATATGTTATCTAAACACTCTTAATTTGTTAACCCAAATTAGAACACCAATAACATCTATAAACGTATACTAAAACATCACTTTCAGTTCAACTTAACATAAACATTACTTCCTACAATGTCCAATATGCTGTGCTCAATTAACCTTATTCACTTGATTTCATACTTCTTTGTACATCCATATTAGTCATTTACTGCTTTCACTTTATTCAGCAAAAATAGGAGTTATTTATCATGTTCCAAGTTATATTAGTGGCAGTATTCTAAGTCTACGAATTCCATTTATCATCTTAAACCTTCTTAGAAACATCTAAAATTCTGAAAACAATCCTAGTTCACTTGTTTACGTGCATCGTAAGATGAATCCAAAACATTTAAATATTCTCCTCTCTCTGCTCTATGACGTATAAATTACTGAACAATATAACATTCCATTTCAACTCTTGGAAAACCCTTGCACCAACAGATATAGAACGTGATTACCGAAGTAAACTTTGGTAATAATATTAACTTAGTCTTTACAAGTAATATTTATTCCTTCAACCCCTTCTTCTTGCCCCTTTCATTTACATCTAACTTAACAACATAATCCATTTTTGTAGATTAATAGACCATCCATTACTTTTATTAATTGTCAATCATTTAATATCTTACTAATTAATATAAGCATCACTTTCCTATACATATAGCACTGCTTTAATATCAATCACCACACAACTACCGTGTGTATATACGTACTAAGGGGTGTATAGAAATGCGTGTATGTGTCCATGTGTGTACATATATATGTGTGTGTGTGTGTATATGTATGTATGTATGTTTGTGTATATATACATGTGTGTACACATTCATGTATATGTATGAAATTATGTGTGTCCATGTATATATATATATATATATATATATATATATATATATATATATATATATTAGTTTATGTATATATTAATATTATCTCAGTTCTTCACTACATATAAATATGTTATTAGTTTCCCTTATATGATGTACTCCCTTAGTTCCCTCCCTTCCTCCATTTTTGACTCAGCAATTAGCTCACGCTCTTTCAAATTTAACAGTACTACAACATATTTGTCTTTCTCCCCCTATTTAAATAATTCTCTGAGTTTAACCATCACGTTTACAACCCCCTCCTTTTATATCTCTATGTAAACAAGCGTTCTTATTCCTAAAGCCCATGGAATAATATCATTGACCCCTTTATATCTCTATGTAAACAAACGTTCTAACGGTCACTGACCATGTAACATCTCTGCTCGTAAGTTACCTTATCATTTCGTTTTTGTCTTGCTATTATATGTTTTATCATGAACTCCCTGAAGAGAAATATATGATGAATCCCAACAGCTCTTACTTCTATGTGAAGGAGCTCTCATTTATTTTGAAACATGTGTAGGAATTAAAGGAACTTTTATTTATATGCGTTTTGCTCCATTTATTATTATTATCTCTCTCTCTCTCTCTCTCTATATATATATATATATATATATATATATATATATATATATATATATATATGCAAATGTATGTATGTATGTATGTATGTATGTATGTATGTATGTATGTATGGGTGTATGTGTGTATATATATGTATATATATGATTATACACATTTATGTCAACACTGCTTGTATAAATACAAGATTAACTCCCCTTTACGGTCCCATTATTAATATAACATTCCTCTCCAATTTTTATCAGATCTTATTATCTCCCAATTTTATACTCTAAATTTCCTTTTTTCCTTCTCTTCTTCCCTTCTTGCCCAACGTACTGTCTAGTAGCGTTCCAACCTCCAACGGCTTTTTCAAATAAATTACGTAGCTATCTTCTCTAACTACAGTTATCATATTCGGTTAAAATGTCTTACGGTTAAGCTGGTTCCCATGCATTTCCCTGAAGAAAAGATTACATCCTTATCAATGCATGCATGTATGTATGTATGTATGTATGTATGTATGTATGTATGTATGTATGTATGCATACATGTATGTATGTATGTATGTATGTATGTATGCATGCATGCATGCATGTATGTATGTATGTATGTATGTATGTATGTATGTATGTATGTATGAGAATACACTGCATGAAAATACAAATCTGCACAAATGTATACATACGTACAAAACTACTCTGTTGATGTTGTTGAAATTCCAATGAAGGAGCCTCGGATCTAGGTTAGAAACCAGCTCTTTCCCTATTGGCAAGAAATCTTGAAATAAATCTGAATAATGGCATACATAAATACATATACACGTACAAATTCGTACATGCACATATCTAAATATATTGGTTTCTTTCTATGAAAGATCACTTGATACGTTTAAATAGTGCATCACGTTTATTTTAGTTTCACAAAGAAAAGGTTCACAGTGACTTCCAAGTGACTTCCAATCTCATGGAGGTACTCAATCAAAACTTCGAAGTCACTGTGGTAAGAATAAATACATACACGAACGCGCGCACGCACACACACACACGCACACACAAACACACACACACTCTCTCTCTCTCTTTCTTTCTCTCTCTCTCTCTCTCTCTCTTTCTCTATCTCTCTCTCTTTCTCTCTCTCTCTCTCTCTCTCTCTTTCTCTCTCTCACTCTTTCTCTCTCTCTCTCTCTCTCTCTCTCTCTCTCTCTCTCTCTCTCACACATACACACACGCACACACACACACACACACACGTATTTGTATGTGTGCGAATGTATAAGTCTAGATATGTTTTAAATTAACAGTTAGACGCAGGCATGGTTGTGTGGTAAGAAACTTGCTTCTCGACTTCATGGTCCCGGGTTCAATCCTACTGCATGGCAACTTGGGTAAGTGTCTTCTACTATAGCCTCGGACCGACCAAAGCTTTATTTATGTGTGTGTGTGTGTGTGTGAATGTGCCCCCTCCCCACTATTGCTTGACAAGCGGTGTTGGTGTGTTTACGTCCCTGTAACTTAGCAGTTCGGCAAAGAGACCGATGGAAGTTCTAGGCTTACAAAGAATAAGTCCTGGGGTTGATTTCTTCGACTAAAAACTCTTGAAGGCAGTGCTCCAGCATGGCCGCAGTTAAATGACTGAAACAAGTAAAAGAATAAAAGAAAAGAAATACACACACACACACACACATGAAGTGTGATTGAGTGTGTGTGTGTGTGTGTATGAATGAATGTATGTATACATAGAAGGGGAAGAGAAGGAGATTTAACATGTATGTTTATGTGCGTATATTCTTTTCATTATGCATATTTACAATGAGGAATCGCTAACTTCAGTATCATGAAATCAGAATGCTGCTTTACTAGCATGTCATCAGGCACCGAATAATGATGGAAACAGAAACAAAAGCAAAACCAAACTTTTAAACTAAAACGGAAGAACACATCTTTGGTAATCTGAATTGATATCATACGCAAATAGTAAAAAATAGTTGACTTTCCAATGAAAAGAATTGAAATTAAATAGCTAAGCGAAGCAAAGGGGAAAAACTCTATAATGTAATAGTCTCCCTTTACGTCTGGATTAACTCATTTTCTTCTATTTATCACTAAATATTTAAATGTGCTAAATTATAAAATGAACAAAAGAAGTAAAAAGAAAATAATTGCAAACAATTTATTTGTGCAAGTGCTTACAGTCGAAAGCTCCGCATAACAAATGCTAATACGCTTGGGGGTGGGGGTGGGGGTCATCAAAATAGAGTACATAGAAGGCCCCGAAACGGTGCACGTTCTCTCCTAATGACTCCTGAAGCCTACTGGCGCCCGTTATGCGGTACTTTCAGTTGGCAGCACTTGCACAAGTAAGCTGCCTGCAAGTCTCTATAATTTGTATATAATTATATGTTTTAATCAATATAATGCAGATCAAAATTTTTCTGCAATTTTTAATATCAGTTTCATTATGAGATTTGATTGAAGGTGGCGAGCTGACAGAATCGTTACCACGCTGGGCAAAATACTTAGCAGCGTTTCATCCGTCTTTATGTTCTGAGTTCAAACCCCACTGAAGTCGACTTTGTTCCTTCATCCTTTCGGGATCGATAAAATAAGCACCAGTTAAGCGCCGGAGTCATTTTAAGCGAATTCTACCTCACCAAACATTGCTGGCCTTGTGCCAAAATTTAATATCAATGTCGGATTTGATTACAGTTTAAGAGATGCTGAATACACTTTAGCCAGGCTTCTGTAATTTCTACTCAAACACTCCTCATTTATTTCTTATTCTTTCGTTACCCCTATTAGTTTCAAGGTTTTGGCACCAGGCCAGCAATTTTGGGGTAAGTGTCAAGTCAATTACATCGACCCCAGTGTTCAACTGTTATTTATTTTATAAAGCCCTATAGGATGAACGGCAAAATCAACCTCGCTAGAATTTGCACTCAGAACATAAAGACGGACGAAATGCCTCTAAGCATTTTCACCAGTGTGCTAACGATTCTATCAGCTTACCGACGTAACTTTTGTTACCTATATTGTGCCCATTTTAAGTCCTGAAAAACCCCCCGTTCTTTCTTCTCAGTCTCTAGGTTGAGGTCCTTTGAATTTTATGGCCTGTAGTGTTTGGTGAATGAATATTCGCCAGACAGTCGAATACCTTTTTTTTTTTTATATTGAGTTTATGATGTTTGTGCATAGTAAGTAAAGACCCCCTTCGGTCATGAATGACCATGGGATTGCACCTAGAAAGTTCCCTTCCGAAACACAAGTCCGAGCAATGTTGTTTATGAAAGACCAGCAGTCACACTGCACACCAGCTTCCCCTCTCCACGCCACTGTTATTCAAGGGAAAGGAAAAGGCCGATACAGCTTGGTACCAGTGATGTTGCAACTCATTTCTACAGCTGAATGAACTGGAGCAGCGTGAAATAAAGTGTCTTGCTCAAGAACACAACACAGTCCGATCCAGGAATCGAACTCACTACCTCGTGATTGTGAGCCCGAAGCTCTAACTACTGAGCCATGTGCCTTCGTTGCGTAGCAATAGCACCATCTCATGTATGTGAGCAGTAATTCAATATATATCTTTCTCCAGCTTAGCAGAGAATTTGGCTTTTGCGTGACGGGTTGGGATGGGAGAAGGGGCTGTACCCGAGCCCACCACCGTCACCCTGTCCACTAAATTTGTGAGGCTGACATAGTTAATTTTAAAACAGCTGCGAGCTGATGGCTACGGTAAAAATGGAAAAGTAGCATCGGTTGTAGTAGTAGTAGTAGTAGTAGTAGTAGTAGTAGTAGTAGTAGTAGTAAGAAACACTGGGTCTGTAGTTCTGATTGACGTAGCTGTCAGTCGAGCAGCCTTTCTTTGGGTATGATCTTGAATGTCTGAGTGTACAGATGGCATATATGTGAAGGTGTAGGCGTTTGGTTTAGTGGTTAGAGTGTGGCATTTATAGTTGTAAGGTTATGGTTTTCTATTCCTGGACCGGGTGGTGCTTTGTGCTTTTGAGCAAGACACTTCGTTTCACGTTGCTCTGGTCCACTCAGCGCACAAAAGTGAGTAATCCTGCGACGACACGGCGTCCTGTACATAACGGGGAATACATATGTCGCAAAATCATCTACGAAGCCGACCTTATGATCTAATAGCTCGGGAAGGATCTCTGATCTTTCTTTCTTTCCCCATCCCTGATAGACGTTGTAATCGTGAGAGACCATCAGAAATTCTAAAGCTTAACAAATCTCAATTATGTGTTAGTCATGAGTTGAGAGTGAAGTACAATAACGTTTCTCGTGTGTAGAAACAGAGTCTTGTCTTTGTTGATAAATTTTAATGCATTCGGCATTCGAACTTTAGGGAGTATATCATGCGTGTGATTGAAAGGATAAAGAGAAATGGAGCGTGCCGTTATCGGCAAAGAAATGCATGTTTTCAGAACTTGTCACTTCTACCGGTCGTTAATGTACAGAAGAAAAAAATAACATTTATTATTGATGCTAATGTCATATGTACAGAGGAAATTAGTCGTCCATAACTTTCGCGGACATGTATGAGACATTAGGTCAATTTGAATGTATAGCGGAGTATAGACATTGAAAGACATTGGCATTATGAATAGAGTACTGTATTTCTTACAGATTCTTATTGGAATACGCCAGAAAGAATATAATCAACTAATGAATCCATGTTTTTTAAGTGTGAATTGAGAAAAAATTGTCTACGTAAAACCTGCCTCGTTGGCTCTGTAGACTTGTTGCTGTTATTGTTGCTGGAACTAACCTATGATTAAATGCGTTTTAGCGTCAATCCTTCAAACGTTTTATAGGCAATGTCTAAGCCCAAAATTTCTAATTTTTTAAAGATACAGGAACTACTCATTTTTGACAGCTAAGTGGATTGGAGCAACGTGAAATAAAGTATTCTGCTCAAGGACACAACGCACAACCGGGAATCGAACTTGCGACCTTACGATCGTGGGTCGAATACCCTAACCATTAAGCGATGCGCCTACACACACACACAAATACATTCAAGATATTAGCATGCACATTTCATTGCGTGGGCAAAAATATATTTCAACAATACCAATTCTCTTCAAATCATATTGTAAGGGGGACAACTCAGTTGTAAGAGTAACAACTCTGCTAAGAGTTGCGTCCCTGTACAGAACTGTTTCTCCCTCCCCATATTTTCTTAGCTTGTTCTGGATGAATTTGCATAGGCTCTTAAAATAGATTTTTCGCCGAATTAAATTTCATATCTATCATGTTTCATTCAGCACATATTAATAAATTTCAATGTGTAACGCATCAGAATTAATCGATTGCCAATTTAAATGGTTACACATGACAATGGTGTAACTCAGTTTGTAAATAAAGATGAAGGTTCCTGCGATCGCTTTACAATATAGGTGCAAACGTGGCTGTGTGGTTGTAAACCTTGTTTCCAATTCACGTGGTGTGCTCTTGGGTTCAGTTCCACGGCGCTGCATCTTGGACAAGTGTCTTCTATAATAGCCCCGAATCGACCAATGCTTTGGGAGTGGATTTGGTGGACGGTGTGTGTGTGTATTTGCATGTGCGCGTGCGTGCGTGCGTGTATGTATGCATGTATACATACATATGTATGTATATATGTATGTATATATATATATATATATATATATATATATATATATATATATATATATATATATGCATACATATATGCATGTATGTATGTATATATGTGTGTAAATATGTATGTTTGTGTGTATGCCGTTTTACAATCATCTTGGTTTGTTTACATTCCTGTAAATTAGCGGTTTGGCAAAAGAGAACCAATACAATATTTATTAGGTTTAAAAAAGAATATCACTGGGTGTCTATTTGTTCGACTTAAACACTTGGAGGTGGTGCTCCAACATGACCGCAGGCCAATGATAGAAACAAGTAAAAGATAGAGTTTATACGCGCAGGCGTGCATGTGTAGTAAGAAGCTAGCTTCCCAACTACATTGTTCCGGAACCTTGGGCAAGTGTTTTCTATTATAGCCTCGGTCGACCAGCAAAATAATATAGATAACATTTGGCAGTATGAAACGTGAGAGGATTCGGTATACGGAAACTGAAAGCAGCCCGACTAATATATATGTATGAATGCATGTATTTATCTGTGTGTGTCTCTGTGTCTGGGTTTGTCCTTCCATCGCCGCTTGACAACCGATGTTTGTGTGTTTACGTCCCTGTAACTTAGAGGTTCGGCAAAAGAGAGCAATAGAATAAGTATTAGGATTAAAAATAATAAAATCCAGCATGGCTGCTGTCAAATGGCTGAAACAAATAAAAGAATAAATGAATAGTGTAGCATAATGATGTATAAATTTATGTATTCAATAATTTCTTTTCTACGTGAACTAGTACAGAACATTTGATACTACCAAAAGTCATCTATAGTATTCTGCATGTCGAGACATGTTTTCGAGGTTGAAGCTTTGAACAACTTTGTTGTATGACGTAGATGAGATAATCGAAATATTTAACAATATAAAACAAGCGCTCGTGTTACACATTTGAAGAACTTTTAAAGAAATTCTGTAACGAAACTGAAGACAATCCTTATCTTTAATGTATAGAAACATTATTACGAAGAGTTAGAAATTTACACATCAAAGCAGAAACAAGAATGTTTATAGATCGCTGAATCTTCAAGTGTCCACCTTGTAATATTTTTTTCTGCTAAGGTGGCGAGCGGGCAGAGTTGTTAGCGTTCAGGGCAAACTGCTTAGCAGCATTTCGTCCATCTTTACGCTCTGAGGTCAATTTCCGCCGAGATCGACTTTGTCTTTCATACTTTTGGGGTCGTAAAATGAGTACCAGCTGAGTACTGGGTCAATGTAACAGACTCAACCGCTGCCCTGAACTTGCTGGCCTTGTGCCTGAATTTCAAACCAATGTATCTTTGATTTTAATATTTTATATTTATCTTAATCACGTTGGGACAAGTTCCAAGATTTTTATTTTAAAATATTCTTTTTCATTTTTTTTTTCAGTTTACGATTAATTATCGTTGAACATAAATCGTTCTTTAATAAACGTTGGAAAGTGAGAATCAAAACGCTGACATGCATATTTACTCTTAATACGTTCCAGCTCATACAAACATAACCGCGACTGATTAAGCAAGCAATCGATTAGTATGTTGATTTAATAATTAATCAATTGACTGAGAAGTGAAACTGAACCAGTGCGTGTGCTTATTACTCTAAAGTTTCGCCTAATATACGATTTTCGCTACCCCTGAATTTAACTCAAAATGCTAATCTGTTTACTTTACTAAGTGTTTTAATGTTGTTTTCATAGTTTACACACATTAGATCTATAAATGCGTTAATCTATCGTCCGGCTTAACACTAACGCCTGGTCCATAGTTCAGCAGAGTCCACCTAATTGCAAGGGGCCATATTCTTTAAATCAAGCAGCAGCTTATTTTACCCAGTTGTTTATTATCCGTATTTTGTTATACTATGCCAACGCGGTCTTCTTTTGAGATATTAACGTGGATTAGTATCCTCCCAAGTTATATTATTAAGGAAATTACTAAAACAAGGCGAGAGTTTAATCTAGGAAAATATGTCGGAACTTGGTGTATCAACAATAATGCTTCTGCTCACTGATAACACAATATCCTATTCATATTCTAATCCCTACAAATATATATTTTCAATAAGTTAAAATATGTACTGCTTTCTTCTTCAAGCGGCCGCAACCAAGATGTGTTTCGCCATGCAACACCAGGAATTTCTTGGGTACGTCCTCAGTTTCATGTTTCTATAACAATAGCGTCAACGTAACTGAGACGTCTTCATCCTCTGTCAGGATGCAGAAGTCTCCAAAACCAATATGGCCTGGTGCTCAGCACAATAGCAGTGGCTAGCTTTGAGTAACAACAGTAGAGACGGACAGGGTTAATCCATTCATATATAAATCAGATGTAATACTTACCGAAATATAAGATTTGTAATTAACTTAAATCTTTTATCTTTTACTTGTTTCAGTCATTAGACTTGCGGCAATGCTTGGGCACCGACTTTAAAAGTTTTAGCCCAATTTATCGACCCCGCCCCTCAGTACTTATTATTTTTTGTAAAGCCTAATACTTATTCTATCAGTTCTTTTGTCGAACTGCTAAGTTACGAGGACAAAACCGGTTGTCAAGCAGTGGTGGGGTACAAACACATTCACAACGACGCACAGGCGCGTGCACGCGCGCTCACACACACACACACACACTCACACACACACACACATATACGACACGTTTCTTTCAGTTTCAGTCTACCAAACCCACTCAAAAGGCTTTGGTTGGTCTGAGGCAATAGTAGAAGACAGTTGCCCAAGGTGGCACGCAGTGGGACTGAACCCAGAACCATATGGTTGGGAAGCAAGCTTCTTACCTCACAGCCTACACCTGATGATGTTTTCTATAAAAATACCATGTGAGTTCACTTTCTTACAATGGCGTATGACTGTACTGTGAGTATGTGACTACCACATTACATACACTTCAACTTTATTGTTCTATCACTATCATCTCAAACATCAACCAACAATATCAGGCATTTCATCCAACCTTAACATATGCAACATAAACATACGAACCACAGTTACAACATTTGTTTAATTTTGAGCTTTCGTAGAAAGGCTGTTATCGTGGTTGTTATCAACCTCTCATCACACCTGATAAAGTAGAGCTGTGATCAAAGATGATCCCTGTCTTTTTTTTTCATATTTGTATGATACCATTATTTAATGCAACGTTTCCCAACCAATGTTCTCTGTAACCTTAGGGCTCCTCAAGAGATCTTTGGAGATTCTGCGCAAAATAGTTATATAAATGCAAATTGCATGCAAATGCATTTAAAAAAAAAATTAGATTAGATATTTCATTGCATACGCACGACATATTTCCCAACAAAGGGATATCCTGGCATCTATATTCTACACAGCGAATCGATGGAAAATGACCTATCAAAGAGGAACAGTTAGGAAATTAGATCTCAATGAGGTCTTGATTAAGATTAAATTTTTCTTAACTTTTTTGTAGTGATAGATAGATAGATAGATAGATAGATAGATAGATAGATAGATAAATAGATAAACAGACAGATTGATAGACAGACAGGTAAACAGAGAGACAAATAAACAGATAAACACAGACAGACAGACAGACAGACAGACAGATAAATAGATAGATAGGCAGACAGACAGGCAGACAGGCAGACAGACAAGCAGATAGATATATAGATAGATATATAGATAGATACAATTAAACCTTGGGAGAGGCATTATGCCGGTAATAAACACACGCACTGGTTCAATCCTTTATTAATTTATATAGTTTTTTGTTAAATTATTTCATTGCACTCTTGCAATCTCTTCAGTAACTTGTCTCTCCACTTCCATTTATTTTGAATGTATGATCTGGCGTTGTTTTGGCGTTGTTTCGAAACTGTTTGGTATGAGCATGTGAGTGTGTGCAAGCTCGTATGTGTGCACGCTCATATGTGTGCACGCACTTATGTGTTCGTGCTTATATGTAAGTATGTGCGTCCATGTAAGTATGTAAGTATGTGCAATGAAATAATTTAACAAAAAACTATATAAATTAATAAAGGACTGAACCAGTGCGTGTGTTTATTACCGGCATAATGCCTCTCCCAAGGTTTAATTGTATTTCTTTCAACACACGTATCCACATCAAGAATCTTGCACACGAAATACACATACGAAATATAGATAGATAGATAGATAGATAGAT
Organism: Octopus bimaculoides; assembly: GCF_046866305.1. Taxonomy (NCBI): domain Eukaryota; kingdom Metazoa; phylum Mollusca; class Cephalopoda; order Octopoda; family Octopodidae; genus Octopus; species Octopus bimaculoides. The sequence goes on along the minus strand of NC_142930.1, from coordinate 73,550,638 downwards.
AGATAGATAGATAAGGAAGGAAATAACAACAAAGGAAGATAAGAGGGGAAAGTAAACAAATAAATAAAGAGATAAACAGCCACAGGCAAGTACAGAGGTTGACAAGGAGAAGGGTGAGGAGAGAGATAGAGAGAGTACGAGATAAAGAGAATGAAAGGAATTTGACAGAGTTAACCAGAATGAAAGGTGAGGGTGAAGATGCTACAGAAACACAATGGCGTTTATACAACATAGACGTGTGATTGTCTATGTTGTATAAACAAATGTTGATAGTCTTAATTGCACCGTCGAAGTTTCGTGCCAACAGGAAAAAAAAAAAAGAAAAAACGAGGAAGGTTTGGGTGTACAGGCAGACACTAAAATCCGAGGAGATAATCTCTCAGCTTAGTATGATAAACGAATGGATTAACGTATTAGAGAGATTTCAATCTGGGATCATTGGGTACAATGCAATGAAAACAATCATAAGCTGCAGTGTGGATCAAGACGGGTGTGGGTGAAATAATATTGTTGATTCTTTTTTTTTTTCAGTTGGGTGGTGAGAAAGGAGGTGGCTGGTTGGCTGATTTCGTGAGTAATTGGGTGCATATAAAAATAGACAAATTGATTCTATCCATCCATCCATCCATCCATCCGTCCATCCATCCATCCGTCCACCATCCATCCGTCTGTCTGTCTGCCTGCTTGTCCATCTATGTCTCTCTATATGCTCTATATACACTTATATACATGCATACATACAAACACATACATACATATATATATATATATATATATATATATATATATATATATATATATATATATATATATATATATATATATATATATATATATATATATATATATATATATATATATACATATATATATATATATATATACATATATATATATACATATATATATATACTATATATATATATAGGCGTAGGAGTGGCTGTGTGGTAAGTAGCTTGCTTACGAACCACATGGTTCCGGGTTCAGTCCCACTGCGTGGCACCTTGGGCAAATGTCTTCTACTATAGCCACGAGCCGACAAAAGCCTTGTGAATGGATTTGGTAGACGGAAACTGAAAGAAGCCTGTCGTATATATGTGTGTGTATATATATATATATGTATGTATGTGTGTCTGTGTTTGTCCCCCTAACATCGCTTGACAACCGATGCTGGTGTGTTTACGTCCCCGTAACTTAGCGGATCGGCAAAAGTGACCGATAGAATAAGTACTAGGCTTACAAAGAATAAGTCCTAGGGTCGATTTGCTCGACTAAAAGGCGGTGCTCCAGCATGGCCACAGTAAAAAATGACTGAAACAAGTAAAAGATAGATAGACTGATAGATAGATAGATTGATCACAAGCGGAACTAAGAGAAAACTGGCAATTTTAATATAATAATCTAATAAACACGCGCACACGTATACAGACACACACGTATGTATGTATAACTGTTTCTACATACATACATACATACTTACATACATACATACATACATACATACATACATACATACATACTGTTTCTCCAATATCTGATGAGGAATCCTACAGATACCTGGGAGTAGATGAAAACGTATCATACGAAGGTACTTGTAACAAGGAACGTGTTACTAAGGAATACAGAAATCGGGTTAGGAAAATATGGACCCCGGAACTCTCTGCGTTCAATAAAGCAAAAGCCCACAATGTGTTTGCAGTACCAGTACTCGTACCGACATTCGGGATACTTGACTGGACGATCGATGAAATCCGAGCCCTTGATGTGAAGACCCGGAAAATACTAACGAGCACGAACAACTTTCACATCAATAGCGATGTAGACCGCCTATACCTAAAACGAAATAAAGGAGGGAGGGGGCCTAACATCAATTCAGACTGCCTTCGAATGCCATGTCATATCTCTTCGACATCATCTCATAACCACCAAGTGTCGAAGTGCACCCCTTGATGAAGTCTGCAGACATAAGGTAAATACCATCATGAGATTAGGAAGGCAACTACTTGACAAGCATTCCTTATTTGACAACCCTGAACTCTTACCCAAAGAAATTGCAAGACTCTACCGTAACATAACATCAGAGGAGAGGATGAATGCATTCCAGCAGAAGACCATGCATGGATACGTTAACAGAAAGCTCCAGGGTGATAACAACATTGACAACCAGAGCAGTCTATCGTGGACAAACAATCGGGTCACCAACTCTCACTTTGAAGGGTATGCCTTTGCTATTCAAGAACAAGAAATAACAACCAAATTCCTAATTAACAAACGGGACAGAGAGGCGGGGAAAGCGCCACAATGTAATAATCGATGCAGACTCTGTGGAATCAGTATCGAAGATATCACCCACATCATTAGCAGCTGTCCAAAAATGTCATCACGGTATTACCTACCTATGAGACATGATGTTGTGGCCAAGACACTGTACAATGAAATCCGCCGACAGGATAACCCCGGGGCTAAGGAGATGAAAACCCATAATGAGGTAGAGGCCATTACCACTCACAATATGAAAGAGTATTGGTGGAATGTCCCAATAAAAACCTCAATAAAGTGCAGACATAATAGACCGGATATAGTAATCTGGGACAGAGAAGAGAAACCGTGTACAGTAGTAGAAATCAGCTGTCCTGCGGATGTCAACATCACGCTAAAGATTAGAGAAAAAGAGAACAACTACGCCGAGCTACTGAGAAATTTGCAGATACTCCACCCAGACTACAAGTTCAGATTCATACCCGTGATTGTTGGGGCATTGGGATATGTAACGAACTGCCTCAACAAAAACCTGGAAAAATTAGGGTTCTCAAAACCTGAAAGAAAAAGGCTGATTAGAAGACTACAGATTCAAGCCATCAATGGAACTGTAAAGATATGTAAAACTTTCCAAAAATTTAGCACATAAATACATATGCATGCATCTAGACATGAAAATATATACGTAAAAACACATCCATAAAACAAACATACAAATCTGCGCATACACTAACACCAAATACTGCGCACACACACACATGCACAAATACCTAGATGATGTTGATAAAAGTTCCAATGAAGGAGCTTGAATCTATGTTAGAGTCCGGCTCTTTCTCTATGGACAAGAAATACAGAAATGAAACTGATTGATAACATACATACATACGAGCATGTCTAGAGATGCAACCATGCGCATGAGAATACATACATAAAACAAAACACACAAATCTCATATATTCATACATACATAGAAAATAATCTGTCAATGTTGTTGAAATTACAATGCAAGAGCCTTGGATCTAAGTTAGAAACTGGCTCTTTCTCTATTGGCAAGAAATCTTGAAATAAAACTGAATAATGGCATACATACATACATATATACGGTATATGATGATGGCTGTCTACTCATGACCAAAGAAGACCATCACTGACCATTGCACATGCAGAAGCCAGCAATGTTCGTGCATGAGGTTTTTGCACTAGCAGTCGGCTTCACTGGGTTCGCGTCCGCTGTTTCTATGCTCAGCGCGGTGCCTCACCGGCGAATGAACTTACTCATATTTTAAATGCAATAAGACTTGCACAACATTTCACAGACCATCTCCATCCTACTGACATGATCCTAAGAAGGCCAGGGCAATATTTCCAGTGCCATTATGGGTCACAGGTTACATATCTGCATATCTGGTTTTATATCAGAGTCACCTTCTCTTAAAAATATGTTTTAACAAAAGCTAAGGGGCGCATTACTCCACATGATCTTCCAGCATGCCGGATACCAGAATTTCTGAGGGTCCGTGCTATTTCAGGATGGTCGATGAACCTAATTTACGTTAACCTATCCTTTTGACAAGTCTTCTTTTCAGTCTTGCTGGGTTTCTAACAACCTTCCACACCAGACAAGCCTAGTGGGGGCGCCGGTTTAGTCGCCGACCACCCGTAACAAGTTGTGCTGGATTCCATGCAATCAGTAGCACTTATGAGATTCCTCACAAATGTCCCCGCCCGCCCGCACACACAAACACACATACACAGAACGCACACATACACACACACACACACACACACACACACACACACACACAAACGTATGTATGTATATACATATATACATATATATATATATGTATGCATATATATATATATATGTATATATATATATATATATATATATATATATATATACATACATACATACATACATACATACATACATACATATATATACATACATACATATATATATATATATATATATATATATATATATATATACATACCTACATACATATGTATGTATGCACATATATATGTATGACCTCACACACACACACATACATACACACACATGTATGCATGTATGTATTGCGGAGCGAACGCACATCTGTTGTTAGCGACAGAATCAAAGCAAGGGAAACAGAGAGAAGAGTGCGTCATTTGATCCAGTGCGCTCAACAAGGACAGATGACGAAATGGGAGGAATATGATGTTGAGAGAAAAATAAGTTGGAACGAGATATGGAGTTGGACTTCATCACAGCTAGGTTTTCTGATTCGTTCATCCTACGATGTCTTGCCATCACCTACAAATCTAGTAAGATGGAATGTCTCAGAAAATGATATATGAATATGCGGAAAAGTCGGATTGTTGAAACATATTCTATCCAACTTCACTGGCATTGAATAGATATAGATGGAGATAAAATCTGGTCCTTAAGGTTACCTTCAATGCTATAAAGAGGCAGATTGCTGTCACCAACACTGGCAAAAAACCATTGAAAGAACCAGCCAGAGGTTTCATTCATAATGAAAACGGGGATTTTTGGCAAAAAAAAAAAAAAAAAAAAAAATTGGTAGAAAATGGGTGGGGGAGGGCGAAAGTCTTTCCAAAATATCTTCGCAGAAAACAGCTTCAAGGAGTTGTGAAGAAAGAATTTGTACGTAGTCTGTTTCTGAGAACTATTCTATTGGACCTCTGTCTAATCACGTCTTTTAAGGTACACACACATACATAGAAAATGTGAGGTCATGGTAGGTACGCACACATACATAGAAAATGTGAGGTCATGGTAGGTACGCACACATACATAGAAAATGTGAGGTCATGGTAGAAATTTTTTACGATAGTTGATTTATGGAAAAGATTATGTTAAATTTTTGAAATGCAAATCTGTGAATGAAAATTAAGTTCAGACCTCTACATGGTAGGTAGACCTGGTAGAAATAGCAGCCAAATCTCTCTCAAAACACCCTACTGTATAAATGCGACAATTCTGCGTATTATGTAGTTTGAATGAGAAACTGTAACTAAAGATGAAGATAATTAACCCCACAGAGATGTGAAAGAAGAGAGACAGCATAGCGAAAGTTTTGGCTGTAGTCCTCTTGTTGCTGTGTGAGCAACTGGTTGTTTTAATGGCGGAACAAAGAGGGGATTTACATTAGAAAATGTTTTAATCGATTTTCTCGGTAAATATGGGGGCTAGGAAAAAATAGAAGAGGTATTAAGAATTTGACGTTAAGAATTGCTTTAACAGTTAGAAAATGTTTGACATTTCAATCATCACCAAAAAATGAAGCTGTAAGAATTTACGGGGAAATTGTATGTATGTATGTATGTATGTATGTATGTGTGTGTGCACATACATACACACACATGCACATATATACACGTACACAAAGAGCGCGAGAAAGAAAAAAGAAAGGGAGAGAGAAACAAACAAATGTGTATGAGATATCATACAAGGTAGATTTTTGTTTCATTGAAATACTTTCCGCTTCCAGAACAGGTAAAACAACTCCAAATGCGAAGGGGCAGTAGTTTCAGAAATTCTTTGAAACTGAAATAGCCATTAAGGAGAAAACAAAATGATTGCATGGCGACAGGAAAACGGTGGTGGAAATTTGCTAACGACAAATATCGACTTCAAGTTTTGGCACAAGGCCAGCAGTTTTGAGGGAGAAGCTGAGTCGATTTAATCGCCCCTAGTGCTCAACTGGTAACTATTTTGTCGAGTCCGAAAGGATGTAAGGCAAAGTCGATCCCGGCGGAATTTGAGCTCAGAACGTAACGTCGGAAGAAATGCCGCTAAACGATTCTACCAGCTAAACGATTCTACAGGTGAAATGCCGATATGCCTCCAAGCATTTTGACCGGCATACTAACGATTCTGTCAGCTCGCTGTCATCAACTTTTGCTACCTTTAAGATAGCGTGTTCGCACTAACAAACTTACGCAGGCAAATACGCGTATATACATACATACACACATACATGCGTACACACATGAATACACACATTACATACATACATACATACGTATGTGCGTGTGTATGTGTGTGTGTGTGTGTGTGTGTGTGTGTGTGTGTGTGTGTGTGTGTGTGTGTGTGTGTGTGTGTGTGTGTATTATATGCGCACATACACACAAAATTCAATTACATTCAGATTACTGAAAATCCTGCAAAACACCTTTGTCGTTGTTATTGTTGTTGAATTTATTAATCTAATCTGCACTCATTAAACCTGCATGTTGTCTCACACCTAGACACTGTTTGTATTTATATGAATGTGCACGGTTGCGTGTATATATATGTGTATATGTGTAAGCGCGTGTGTGCGTGTGGGCCTGTATGTATTAGCGTGCAAATGTTAGTATGTATGTATAGATGTTGAGTGTATATGTGCGTGTTTATATGTGAATATGCGTGTAGAGAGTAGCGTATGAGTAGTGCTTGTGTAGGCATATATGTATGTATTGATGTATATATGTATGCATGCTTATATGTACGTGTGTGTGTGTGTGTGTATGTATATTGTATACATAGATGTATGTATTTCATGCATGCATGCATGTATGCATGTATATATATATATGCATGTATGTATCCATATGTATGTATGTATGTATGTATGTATGTATCCTTATGTATGTATGTATGTATGTATGTATGTATGTATGTATGTATGTATATTTAAATATAGTTGCGTACACCTGTCTCTGAGTTTTATGTGTCACTACGTCTGCGTTTGTTTACGGTGGATATATCTCAGTGTGTGTGTGTGTGTGTGTGTATTTATGTATGTATGAATTTGTATATATGAGTGTAAGTTTGTATATCTGTCCGTGTATGCGTGTGTGTGCGTGTGTGGATTTGCATTCCCAAGGGTACGATTGTGTTTAGGAGAACCCTGTAAACAGCAGCCATGGAGTGCAGCGCCAGAGGGCGAGCAGTCAGAGATAAGCGATGTCTGTGGGTGGCTGTCACAGAGTACCTGGAGGGTAAGATTTATATGTATGTCTGTGTGTCCTGCTGTCCATCAGCTGTCATATCCACTAAGTTTTACGATGGTTAACAAGAGTCGTGTTAAGACCACCGCCATCATTAACACCACCACCACCACTACCACCACCACCACCACTACCACCACCACACCACCAGCATCAGCACCAGCACAAGCAGCAGCAGCAACAGCAGCACTACCACCACTACAACAAAAAAACACTACTACAACCAACACAACCACCACCATCACCATCATCACTACTACCACCTCCACCACCTTCAGAACGGTCACCAACACTCGTGCTGCTGCTGCTGCTGCTACTACTACTACTACTACTACTACTACTACTACTACTACTACTACTACTGCTACTACTACTACTACTACTACTACCACCACCACAACCACCGCCGCTGCTGCTGCTACTGCTGCCGTTACTACTACTACTACTACTACTACTACCACCACCACCACAACCACCGCCGCTGCTGCCGTTACTACTACTACTACTACTACTACTACTACTACCACCACCACCACCACCACTGCTGCTGCTACTGCTGCCGTTACTACTACTACTACTACTTTTGTCGCTGCTTCCGCAATTACAGCGAGGCCAACGTCACCTGAAAGACTATACCATTATAAGATTCCAACTACCAAGTCTGCTTCCGTTTATTACAGCACCATCACCACCACCACCATCACCACCACCACCATCACCACCACCACCATCACCACCACCACCACCATCACCACCACCACCACCACCACCACCACCACCACCACCACCATCACCACCACCACCATCACCACCACCACCATCACCACCAAATCCACCACCACCACCACCACCACCACCACCATCACCACCACCACCACCACCACCATCATCACCACCACCATCACCACCACCACCAACATCATCAAAACGACCAATATTACGACAAGCAGAATCAATACAAACAAAACCACCACCACCACCACCACCACCACCACTATCACCACCACCACCACCACCATCACCACCATCACCGCCATCACCACCATCACCACCGCCACCACCACCACCACCACCACCACCAACATCACCACTATCACCACCACCACCATCACCATCACCATCACCACAACATCTTCCTAGTAACATCATAATCGGATCTATTTTAAAACGGGGGCGCCAGTTTTCATTTATGTTTTATGTAATGTTTTTGGTACGGAAAGACTTTCAAACTTCGTATACTTATCTATTTTGTGCTATAGAACAGAAAAATATTTTTGTATTCGAATTTATTTCATGTAAAAAATTGTCTTATTTCGATATTTTCTACTAATCACTGACGTCTATTCAGTTGAAAACAGTTAGCGCTGTAACGGTGTATATCGTATTAATCCCCTAACCCTAACTCTAACCCTAACTAGACTGTTAACCGTAACCGTAACCCTAACCCTAACCCTAAAACTAACCCTAACTCTAGAATCCGAACTCTAAAATTGTTACACACATAGATACGCACAGCGTAATTTATTATATAAACAATATATGCGTATAAATTACGATTAAACCGGATGAAATATGTCACAGGGAATAACATTTTTATGACCGCCCAGCAGTAACTCTATTGAGCTGAAGAGACGTCAGTGATTGGTTGAAATTACAGAAATACGACAACTTTAACATGGAATAACTTGCGAATTCCTTTTTTTTTGTTAAGAAGACTAAAAGTAAAAGATGTTTTATGACACATTCTACCAGTGTCCCAAGTTTCAAAGTGTTTCGTTAAGAAAATACTGGTGCCCCCGTTTTAAAATAGATCCTCATAATCTTACATACTACAACAATACCTTCACTAATATCAGAACCATTGCACTGTGCACACACACACACATACACATACACACACACACGCACACACACAAACACACACACACGTACACACACAAACACACTCACAAACACAAACACACTCACACACACACACACACACACACACACACACACATACACGTATTCACAAAATTGTTACTAGAGTCTCACAGAACCACGTCGCCACCTTTACACTTCGGCAGACCCGCCACATCAAACCATCACCACAGCCACAACTGCCACCGACATCGGCGTCACCGCCATTCGACGAAAGCTACTAAATTCATCGACGATCAACATCGTTCGCCATGGTCATTGCCGTCGTGGTCATGGCCGTGGTCTTCGTCGTCGTCATCATGATCATCATCAACGTTCTCGTCGTCGTCACTGTCATCATCTTCATCATCGTCGTCATCGTCACCATCATCATCAGTATCATCGTCAACATTGTCCTCCTCCTCCTCCTCCTCCTCCTCCTCCTCCTCCTCCTCACCAACATCCTCGTCCTCGTCATTGTCATCATCGTCATCGGTATCACCACTGTCACCACCACCGCCACCACCGCTACCATCAACACCATCGCTGCATACTGAATACATTACTGTTTCAACAAACTTCGCCATCAATACCATAACCACCACTATGCCCGCAAGCCACTACCACCAAACCACTACCGTTCATACTGCCACTAGGACCATAAACAACACTATCGTCAGAACGACGGTCAACACTATCCCCATATATCATTACTGACACTACCTCAACACCACACCACTACCACCACCACAACCAATACAATTCATCGCTGCAATTATCCCCAACTCTGCGCTACCACTGCTTTCCCCATGTCATTTCGATACTTTGCACTGCAAGTTAGACTTAACACAAGTTATACAGCTGGCCTAGGGGTCTTACACATACGCCCTCTCTCTGTCGATTCACCCTTTATTGTCTCCTTGTTTCACTCTTTCTCTATCACCCTCTGCAGTCGTATCCTTTCTCTTTCTTTTTATCGCAATTGTTCTTGTTCTTTCATCTCGTCATCTACGTCTCTCTTCTTTTCTCTTCTCTATTTCCTTTCTGATCCATCCTCTTTTTTTTCCGTGCTTTTTTTCACTCACCTTATTTTCTCATCTTCTCTCTGTTTCACATCTCTCTCTCTCCCACTCTCTCTTTCACACACACACACACACACACACACACACACACACACACACACTGTCTCTTCCCTCCCTCTCTCTCTCTCTCTCTTCCCTCCCTCTCTCTCTCTCTCTCTCTTCCCTTCTTTCTTTCCTCCTTTTCCTCGTTCATCCTTTTCTCTCACAATATATTCACCCTTCTCAATCACAGAGGTTGAAATTAAGGACTCGGAGAAAGCATTAGATTATTGGGCTGTCCACGCCTCGTAGACAAGTCAGTTCAAATAATTAAAAGCGTAAAAGGTTATATATCTAAACTAATTATTGTTTCGCTCCAGGTCAGCCCCACTGATAAAAGGCATTACGTATATATATATATATTCTTTTATTCTTTTACTTGTTTCAGTCATTTGACTGCGGCCAAGGGTTTTTAGTCGAAGAAATCGACCTTACAACTTATTCTTTGAAAGCCTAGCACTTATTCTACCGGTCACTTTGCCGAACCGCTAAGTTACGGGGACATAAACACACTAGCATTGGTTGTTACGAGATGGCAGCGGGGACAAACACACACACGCACATAAACACACACACACACACATACACACGCACACACACACACACAAACACGCACACGCGCGCGCACACACACACACACACACACACGCACACACACACATATACGAAGCTTCTTTCAGTTTCCGTCTACCAAACTTACTCACAATACTTTGGTCGGCCCGAGTCTATAGTAGAAGATACATGTCTAAGGTATCATGCAGTGGGACTGAATCTGGAACCATGTGGTTGGGAAGCAAGTTTCATATAAATACACACACAATAGGATTGAACCCGAACGTACGTGGTTGCACCGCGAGCTTCTTAGCCACATCGCCATAAAAAAATATGGGATCTTTGGGGTTTGACGGGCAACATTTTTTTTGTAGTGTTTTTGGTACCGAAACACTTTCAAACTTCGAATATTTGTATATTTTGTGGTATAGAACAGATAAAAAAATTTGTATTCGAAGTTATTTTATGTAAAAAATTGTCGTATTTCGGTAATTTCAACCAATCACTGACGTCTATTGAGGTGAAAACAACTAATGCCGTAACGGTGTCATGGGATCTTTTCCCTTGAATAAAATTAGTCCCGTTGTTTGTCAACAACAACTACCCGTCTTAACTCTAACCCTATAACTCATAACCATAACCCTAACCCTAACCCTAACCCCAACCCTAACCCCAACCCTAACCCTAAAACCCGAACCCTAAAACCCGAACCCTAACCCTAAAACCCTAAACCCTTACTAGGGAATAATGATATAATTAAACAGGGAATAACACACTTGACACCGAACAGCAGTAACTGTATTCAGCTGAATAGACGTCAGTGATTGGTTGAAATTACAGAAATACGACAACTTTAACATGAAATAACTTGCGATGTACAATTTTTTGTTAAGAAGGTTAAGAGAAGAAGTTGTTTTATATGACACATTCTACCAGTGTCCCAAGTTTGAAAGTGTTTCGTTAAGAAAACAAATGTTGCCCGTCAAACCCCAAAGATCCAAAATATGAAATAAATAAAATACACAAATAAATCACTCACTCAATACAGTTATTTTTAGCAATGGGTTATGGGTGTGTAGGTAGTCGAGAATGGAGGAGCTAGTTGAATGTTAAATTATTAATGAGTAGGAGTTAGAGTTAGATATTAGGGAATTTATATTAGGAGATTTATTGGGTTAAGGTTTAAAAAGAAATTGCAGATAAATTAAAGAATTAATATTTATCTCATAAAATGATGAGATAAGGTAGATAGAAGAGATGTTAGATATAAGGTAGAAATAAGAGATATAAAGCTACAGGAGATATAGAAGAGATACAGAGGAGTATGTGTTAATGATCATAGAGGTTTGTATGAGGGTGCTATTCGTGGGGGGGGGGGTGAACTTACATTTAGATTTATGAAAGAATTTAAAAGTGCGGAAGAATTTGTGCTTACACGTAGTGAAGGCTTCGCTGTATTTATTAAGCAATTGTGGTGAGTTGTGGGTCAAAATTCTGAGGGCTTCTTTTAAGCAGAGTCCACAACCGGACTGTATATATATATATATATATATATATATATATATATATATATATATATATATATATATATATATATATATACATACACATACACACAGTAATCCCTCGCCATATCTCGGTTGACCTATCGTGGTTTATTATTTAAGCTTACATCGATTCCTCTGTGGTGTTATTTTGCATTTATAATAAAATAAATATATAGTACTGTACTGTTTCTACTTCGCGGATTTTCAGCTATCGCGGTATGTATTGGAACGTAACACCCACGATAGACAAGGGATTACTTTGTGTGTGTGTGTGTATATATATATATATACACATACACACACACACACACACACACACACACACACACACACACACACACACACACACACACACACACACACACACACACACATATATATATATAAAATGTATGTATTGTGTATGTAGGTATGCGTATATCTTGACAACCGGTGTTGTTTAGTTTACCTCCCTGTTACTTACCGGTTCTGGAAAGACACCGACAGAATGAGTACCAGATTTAAAAAGATAAGTCCTGGGGTTGATTTGTTAGACTAAACCCATCAAGGCGGTGTCCCAGTATGGCCGCTGTCCAGTGATTGAAACGAGTAAAAAATATTTGAGGAATTTTGGTATTATTTCCATTCAGGCTAGTAACCACGCTCCTTGATGTTTATTCTGCTGAGCAGCTCTGTTCACACACGATGAAAGCAGAACTATTCTATGACTAAAGACATTCTAGCTGTGATCAGCACGTCTCAGTACTGAACGTTGGCCATAGAATATAGACAACGAAGTTCAGTTCTTGCATTATGCGAATCCCATGACTTCTACGCACTTAGTCCTGAGGTATTCAGCTATATCACACAACGTTAAGATAACTATATTTATAGTAGATTTAGCTAGGATGATGAATGACATATCTTCCATATGCAAACCCTGTGAAATAAGGAAACATGCACAGGACTCCATACACCACATGCAATTTTCAGGCCACAACCAAGTCAGAATCAGAATGTTCAATGAGGAACTGAAAAAATTAGAGAAAAAATAATCACAAATGAGGCTCGCTCTAGATACCGTAATATACTATGGAATAGGCTACAAAAAAGTTCTCTATCTGATGAGAGATAAATATTATTATTTAAAGGTCACAATACATGTATTAAAGCGCTACTAATAGTTCCATTAGTTTCATATGTTGAGAGAACTCAAACATATTCTTCAGGCGCAAACGACATATCATTTAGTTCGTTATATGTGGTTTGCGCCTGAAGAATATGTTTGAGTTCCCTCAACATATGAAACTATTAGTAGCGCTTTAACAAATGTATTGTGACCTTTAAATAATTATATATATATATACATACAAACAAACGCATACACACACATATGTACTATATATGTTGATATAGTAAGAATTTATAGGCTTTCAAGAGAACGTGAAAAACTCTTTAGCTGGAAGAGTGGATCTCCAAGCACGTGAAACTATAAATCATAGCATTTAAATATTGCATTGAAAATCCCTTTTGCATAGAAAACATAGAAGGTTACTTCTGTCTTATGTGCTTCGTGATCCATTGTTTAGAAAAACAAATATTTCACGCACACACGTGTAAGCAAATAGGTACATATTGTACTCTGACTTTTAACATACATACATGCTTCCGGTCACTAATCCTTTTCTTCCTTGGCTATCGCCGAGCAAACATGCGAACTTACTTCGTCCCCACTTTCAGTTCGTGCCTCACAACGTTCATATACACATAATTTTTCACGTCTGGCCGCATAGCCTTTTCCGTTTGTTTTCCTGTCTTGTTTTCTTTTCCGTTTGTTTTCCTGTCTTGTTTTTTGTCCGCCACTACATTCCTCCATAGCACAGGTTTAATTTGTGTATACAAATTTTAATTTACGGTCCATGGGAAGAGCCGTTTTAACGATGCGTCCTGCCCAACTCTTCGAAACGTCGGTGTTAAAACGAGGGTAGCTGATGAAGGAAAATGTTCTCTATGTGGCCTGTGTGTTTTCTGTACTCTGGTTATTATTATTCTCTTGTCTACATTTTGTTTGCAATGTCCTGTACCCATATATGCAGATATGCACCTATATATACAGGTAGACGTAGGTATATATATATATATATATATATATATATATATATATATATATATATATATATATATATATATATATATATATATATATATATACATAAGTAAACAAACAAAGTTTTTTTGAAGCGTTGAGACGTATAGAAAGATACAGAAATTATTATTTTTTTTTATTCTCAAACGCGTGATAATGCCAATAAATAGCGTACGCTATTTATTAGCATTATCGGATCACTTGCGTGAGCGCGAATCCGATTGGTTCTCTTCAGTTGAATCTACCATTGACAGCGAAATTTTAAAATATTCACTACATCTACGCCTGTTTACTCAGCTGAAATTCCAAGCTAAAATCAGAACCAAGATCAGTGAAAAGATAGGCAAGAAATATAAATATCACTAAAAATAATATTACTATCCAGCAAGAATAAAGCACCAAAAAGGTAGAATGATATATTATATAAAAGATCGTGGGTAAGGCCAAAACAATGAGAAGTAAATTGAAGGTAAATCACAAGAAAACAAATATGTGAATTAATGTAGATTTACCTTGTATTCAATATTTCGGGGTTATGACCCCATTTTCATGAAATTGACGAATGTTACCGATGTGCGTGTGTGTGAGCGTATGCGGAGTGGACATGCGCGGAAGGGTATTACTATAGCAACCAGCTAGCTTCCTGTAACTCCCCTCTATTGCTGATCTTGGGTTTCTTTTGGTATATGAGGATGGCCTCAGAGATTCTAAGGTTGCCCCTGTTCCGCTGTGTTGCCTTGATGTGCACTGTGAATTCCTGGGTCTGGCATTTCCGTAGATGTTTCTTCACGGAAGTATCTGCCTACATGTATTCCTTAATGCGTACATGCAGTTTTCTTGTACTTCCGATGTAGGATGCGCCACATTTTCCATAGATAATCTCATATACGACATAGGTCCTCTGGCACAAATCAGGGTCATTGACTGGGCAGTTTGACAATGTGCAGTCCTCAGAGTAGTGAGCGGTATTGTTCTTAGACAGAGCTCTTCTCAGGGAAGGGCCGGTGTGCACTATCTGTATGTCGAGTCCTTCCCTGCAGACTGCGTGTTGTATCGCTACAGTAGTTATGTCGTCAAATTGTGGTAGCTTTAGGAAGCACGTGCCGGACTTGGGAGTATGCTGGTTCTTCCGGGGTTTATTAACCTTGATGTTCTTCAGGCGCCGTTGTTTAGCTAAAGATGGTGGGTAGCCATTCATGGTTAGATCTCTGGGGAACTGCTTCGTGTTGACGGCTTTGTCAGCCACGTTGCTGCAATTGTTGTTTATACGTGCAATCTCGTTTCTCACGTATGCAGCTTCGGCTCTGGTGGGCAAAGCTGATTGGTAGTGGACGAAAAGTTTTCAATTAGCGGCTTTTCTATTGAATTTGGTAAATATGGAGCCTTCCTCTGTGATCTTGAGCTGGAAGTCGAGTAGAGAGAGGGTTCCAGATCCACCTGAAAGTTCAATCACGAATTTGATGTTTATGACGATGTTATTGAAGGTCCGGTATATGATAATGGCCTCATCCCTGGAGGACATCATGATAAGGATGTCATCAACGTACCTGGAGAAGAAGATGCATGAGCGGCTGGTGTTGACTGCTGTGCGTTCTAGCTTATCCATGCACGTGATGGCCAGCAGGCCTGAAAGGCTAGATCCCATAGGTAGGCCGGAAGTCTGTTTGTAAATCACACCGTTATATGGAAAGTAGGTGTTACCAACTATTATGGTTAGTAACTCTCGTATGTCCGAAGATGTGAGGCCGAACGGCTGGAGGTCGATGGCTGGGAAGGTGGGAGAAGATGAAAGGGAAGATAGGGATGAGGAAGTTGAAGAGGAGGGAGGTGGTGGGCAAGGAGGTGTGGGGGGAGATAAGGACGTGATGTGGTCTATGAGGATATCAACGGCCGGGAGAACGGGTACAGAGATGTAAAGGGAAACTACGTCTAAACTAAAAAAGTATTTGTTAGAATTATATATATATATATATATATACTAGCAGCTAAGCCCGGTTTCACTCGGTCGGTTAGGATGATGTGGCTGTAAAACCTGCTCTGTGTAAGCATTCGACTTGTTTGGGCATGCTTACGTTAAAAAACAATTTTAGAATGACCTTTTTCTGTTAAAATGCTAAAAATAACTGACCAACAAAAAGACCAACCAAGACTCAACCATATCAAAACAATAAATCCAAATACTAAGCGAACAAAGATGAACCATTCCACTTCCATTGCGCGCGCACACGCACATACACACACGCGCGCACACACATTCACATACCCCTCCTTTTACATACGCACTTATATTCACACAGAGTTGAAACAATTTATTTTTCAACGTACAATTTTCATCATCCCACTACCAAGTATGACAATACCCCTTCCTTCCTTATTCACTATCACCCCAACCTTTCTCCTTCATAAACACAAGAGTATTATTATAGTAGATTATCTCGGTAACCATGAGAGCTATGGTTCCTTCCTCAATCATCTATCAACCCTTCCTTTCTCATTCATAAACACAAGAGTATTATTATAGTAGATTATCTTGGTAACCATGGGAGCTATGAAAAAACCACAAAGCCCAGCAACACCACTGGATCATTCTACACATCTGTGTAATTTTTCGCGCAATTCCACCCCGTCGTTTGACCATGAATCCCAAGACAAGGAAGACTCGCCCATATCAAATGTATATGTATAGATATACATATTTACTTGGAAATGGATGCGTGGCGTTCAATCAAATAATAATATAAATAATATATATGCATACACACACACACACACGCACACAAACACACACACACACACACACACACACACACACACACATACACACACACACACACACCCACACACAGAGAGACACACATGCAAATATGGGTACAGGATGTAACCAATAGTAAACAACATGAAATACGAAAACAAATGAGTTCAATACGCAAACAACGAGAGAAACAAATGGAAAACAGGACAAGTAACATAAAGAACGTCCCTTTATCAGTTGTCGGCTCTCTAACTACTCCTCATTTCAAGCATTGAACGACAATATGAGTCTTCGAAGACAGTTGCTCCCATAAGTACCAAAATAAAATTTGAGATTTATGGAGGGTCAAAGTTGGGAACAAAAGCAGGACAGTGGAAACATACAAGGAAACCGAACGAAAACAAACATGGAGGGTCGTTAGAGCAGAACGAGGGTAAAATAGCGAACGCTGGAGAAATATTTTCTTTAACAAGAGAAAGGATAGAAGAGAGATATAGAATACGTCTAGTCCTTAAGACAGCCCTGAAGGGAAAGAAAGATGATCGCGTGAGGAAAAGAAAGATGATCGCGTGAGGAAAAGAAAGATGGACGATGGTCACGTGTGAGCAATGAGAGAGAGTAAAGGAGAAAGAGGGGAGAGAGAGACAGATGTGTGTATATATGTATGTGTGCATATACATGCGTACGTGTGTTTATGTACGTATATATAAGCATACAAGCATGCATATGTATGTGTCGAGTGTCTTTGTGAATGTGCATAGATAGATAGATAGATAGATTTCTGCATATACATACAGAGTATGAGACAAAAAGCGTATGTGAGATTGAGTGAGTGAGAGAGGGAGGGAGGGAGAGAGAGAGAGAGAGAGAGAGAGTGAGTGAGAAGGAGAGAGAGAGTGAGTGAGAGAGAGAAGGAGAGAGAGAACGAGGAATATGGGGTGACGATGTTGGGGCAGACCATTAAGGTTGACATGAATAACATTCTTTCTTTGCTAAAACAGTTATTTATTGTCGTGACCTGTAAGACATGCCACAGCTGTAGGCGGCACTCATGAAATGTTTCTGTGTAAGGCTATGGGGCTCAACTATGAATTTATGACTTGCCACACGGCAGCTGCTAACTAATCACGCTTAACAACACCACACCTTAAACTATTTCATTTAGGCTGCGCTCCTTACCAGCATCATATTTTATCTTCTCTCGCTTGTCTTTCATTTGTTTCAGTCATTGGACTGTGACCATGCTGGGGCACAGCCTTGATGGTATTTGGGGTTTTGTTGAAGTAATTATTTCTTAAAATATGGTACTGATTCTGTCAGTTTTTTTTGTTTTTTTTTGCCGAATCGTTATACAAGCCAACACGGTTTGTCAAGCCGGGGGGATTGGGAGCAGATGTAAACACACACACAAGCACATGCACACACACACACACACACACACACACACACACACACACACACACACACACACACACACACACACACACACACGTGCACACACACATACACACACACATATATATATACACAACAGATTTCTTTTAGTTTCCATTTACAAGGCTTGGTTTTCCGGGGATATTGTGGTAAAACAACTTACCGAAGGTGCCGCTACCGGTGTTTTTTGCCGAACCATTAGATAACGGGACAAACGATGGAGAGATAAACACAGACAGAGACACATACACATATATACATACACACATACATTTGTGTGTGTGTGTACGTGAGAGTGTGCATGTGTGTGCGTGTGAGCGCGCGCGTATATATATATATATATATATATATATATACGCCATGAAAGATCGCTAGCCACTACACATTCTTTATATTCTCTCCTTGTTTCTTTCTGTATTCCTTTCTGTGGAAGAGCGTAGGCTCGAAAGGTTAAAGAATTTTTCACTTCCCGAGTGCTAAGCTAATATATCTGTTTGTTGTCTACACCACCTGTTTTCGACTTTTTTTTTTTTTGTTTTTTTTTTTGTGAATTCTCTCTCTCTATATATATATGAAATAAAAGCAGCTCTTGTATATGCTTTGTGTATTTTCCGGTGGCCGCAATAGCGTAATAATGGCTAGAGTGTATATACACCGCCACGCTATTGCAGCCACCGGAAAATACACAAAGCATATACATACATATACGTGGTCTGATCAATAAGTATCCGGACTGTTGCCATAATAACAAAGCTAAAGCACGCAGTGTAAAGCCACTTGGCCACTTGGAAGTGAGTTAGAACGTTAAAACTTAGTGCGCATGCACAGCAGAGTTCAAGGTCAATCTTTCCCAAGCGGCTTCACTCTGTATGCTTTAGCTTGGTTACTATGGCAAAAGTCCGGATACTTATTGATCAGAATTAGAATCTCTCTCTCTCTCTTTCTCTGTCTGTCTGTCTGTCTGTCTGTCTGTCTGTCTCTCTCTTTATCTAGCTAGCTAGCTAGCTATACTGTTTCTTCATTTGACTGCAGCCATGCTGCAGCTTCGCCTTTAATCGAGCAAATCGATCCCAGGACTTATTCTTTGTAAGCCTTGTACGTATTCTATCGAATGCGCTTGCCGAACCGCTAGGTTACGGGGACGTAAACACGCCAACATCGATTGTCAAGCTAATCTTCGGCGTTCTTCTATTAAATATTCTGTAAAACTTATGGTTACGTTGAAAATGTTTAGAGACTAATTTTAGGAATTCCCTACCTATATTAGTTTTTACGGCCATATTAAAAGCTGGGTTGAACCACGAAACCCTCCTCCTTCTAGTTCTACGTGTGGTATTACTGCTAGCATTAACTTGGTTATACTGGATCTTCTCAGAGAATCCCCTATTCCTTAATGCGTTATTGTAACAGGGTGCAGCAAGTCAGTAATAGATTGGTTTAAAGGGATTAGCCATAAGCATAACTGCAAATTTGCACAGTTTGATATTGTTAACTAGGAGGGTTTTCTGGATAATATCGGTGGCGTGGAGAGGTGAGGCTGGTATGCATGGGCAACTGTTGGTCTTCCATAAATAACCTTGTCCGGACTTATGCCTCGGAAGGTAGCTTTTTAGGTGCAATTCCATGGTCATTCATGACAAGAGGGAGTCACCCAATACATATACATACATACATACATACATATATATATATATATCAAACAATAAGCAACACGGATTTCATGTCAAGATGGACTTATATATTCTTCCTCTGCTCTCTCCCACTTGGTTTTAATATGTTGCCACATTTGTAATATGTCTTTTTTCTGCATTTTTCCGTGCAACTGAAGATTGCTCTTCATATTGCATTTAAGGTAATGCTCACATTACTTAAATAAATTGAAGTAGCATGAAACGTGCGTACTGCAATCACTTTTGAAATCCGTGTTGCTTATTGTTTGATTTTAATCACCCATCCTTTTGGGATGTGATATTCGGGTGCCTTCGCATAAGTACCATATTCAAGCCTTGAATCTATATATATATATATATATATATATATATATATATATATATATATATATATATATATATATATATATATATATCTCGTGACGTCTGGATGCTTTTCAATGAGTACGGCAGTGGTTGAGTCTCCGCTGCAGTCTCTTCATCATCCTTGACGACTCCGAAAAAGGATGAAATGCTGTTTTACATGGTTATGATATATAAAAACAATGATAAATTTTAAAAAAATTGTGCACCCTCTTCTTCTTTACTCTTTGATTTAGAATTAAAACTTCCAGTCTAGACGGGATTGCTTCCCCTACGGTAACTAACCATCAGGAGCAAACCACGTTTGCAATCCTGGGTTTAGACTTTATTTTATATCCTCTGGAAGGATGACAGTCAAAGTTGACTCTAGCACAATTTGAATTACGAACTTAAAGAGATTCGCAACAAATTCTTCACAGTATTTCGTCCAGCGCTCTAACGCTTTTACCAATCTACCAGCTAGCACACACACACACACACACACACACACACACACACACACACACACACACACACACACACACACATGCAAACAAGAAGGAGGGGAAAAAGAGTACTTAATAGTGAAAGAACATTCACACACACACACATATTTTTCATGTGTGTGTGTGTTTATAAATAGGTGCGTGTGAAGTATATAGACAGAGACAGTGGTAGATAGATATACTGACAGATATACAGAAATTAGAAAACGTCGATTACACGTTTGTTATAAATTAATGCAACTCTCTCGCACCGTATCCTCTCTTAATAGAACGCAATATAATGTTGAATATCTGGGTATTTATTTGGAAGAAAGGATATAAACGATATTCTAACAGCAGATAGTTTCTGTCACCGGTGTCATTTAAACTGTGTTCGGCGATCTTTCCGACTGTAAAATCTGTCTCCAAATTAAATGGCTTTACAAGAGGAAGAGATGATGATAGAAACGAAAAGATAGGCAAATAATGTCGGTCAGTGCCTGGGGATTACACTTTCATGGAGGAGGGAGATGAAGAAGAAGATTAGGAAAAGGAAGAAGTACTGAAGATTAAATTCTTTGTTCCGATTACATTTACAGTGCAGTCGCAAGACTTTTTGGCGTCTATGAGAAAGGTGGTTTGCTGCCGGGAGGTCAAAACACAAATACTTTATCGGTTGTTCAGTGATGTAGGTGCCGTCGTTCGGAAAAAACCAACAAACCGTGAAACAGGCAGAGAAAGAATATAACTTACTATATTTTGTTGCGATTATACATAGGTAATTAATTAAATCCAACTTTAATTATTAATAAAAGCCGTGCTGGTGGGATAAATAAATTTATTAAACATATGCATGAAAATCTTTCTTGTTCAATAATAATATTAGATTCCTCGTGTCTCTGGTTCCAGTCTGTCTCTTAATTTCTTTTTTCATGTAAAAGACAAATTTGTCAATAACAATTACAAAGACAAAATTGTTGTTTCTGTTATTATTATTATTATCGCTGTTGCTATCGGTGTTGGTTCTATAGTTCCGTGCTTCTAAAAACTGATTTCTTTTTTAACTATTGCATCTTTTACTAACATGTTTTGCTATGATTCAACGTCCACCCATTTTTAATGTACGAATGCTTTAGTTCATGGAACTAGTTTGACACGAGTGACTACTTACTGTAACATGACGTTACTGTAAACCAGTGGTTCTATAATTTTTCACGTCTGAGACGCTCCAGGGTATTGCCGTGACCCCTATAATAAATTTTGTAATGGTCTTGGAACGCAAAGCGCCATGGGAGTCACGGAGCAGGAGCGAAGCACATACAGTCATGATATCGCTAGCAGATGACTCTGCAATACAACTGCAATGCAATACCTCAAATACATGAATAAATTACTTTCTCCCAAACCTTCCGTGATTCCACCCCCGAGAAAGCCCAAACGACCCGAACCCCAGGGGCCACAGCTCCCAGGTTAAGAACCGCTACTGTAAACAAATACTATAAGCATAGATGGCGTAGCTGGCTTTGCTTCTTTACTTATTCACATTTCGAAGTTGAAATTATCGTTGTTATTGTTACCGGCGTTGTTGTTATTGTAGAAGATTATGCTAATGCGTATTATATAATTATTTTTAAAGTTAATATTTAAGCAGAAGGCGGCGAGCTGGCAGAAACGTTAGCAACGCTGGGCGAAATGCTTAGCGGTATTTCGTCTGCCGTTACGTTCTGTGTTCAAATTCCGCCGAGGTCGACTTTGCCTTTCATCCTTTCGTGGTCGATTAAATAAGTACCAGTTACGCACTGGGGTCGATGTAATCGACTTAATCCCTTTGTCTGTCCTTGTTTGTTCCCTCTATGTTTAGCCCCTTGTGGGCAATAAAGAAATAGGTATTTCGTCTGCCGTTACGTTCTGTGCTCAAATTCCGCCGAGGTCGACTTTGCCTTTCATCCTTTCGTGGTCGATTAAATAAGTACCAGTTACGCACTGGAGTCGATGTAATCGACTTAATCCCTTTTTCTGTCCTTGTTTGTCCCCTCCTGTGGGCAATAAATAAATATTTAAACTGAAGTCAAAGACTAAAAAAGCTGTACAAATGCATCTACAAAATCATACCGCCTCCACTCATTATTCAAATGCCCATATTGAGAAGCATTGCTATAGAAATTGTTGTTGTTCAGCTCGGCTCAATTCTAATCAAAGAAACCTATAATCACAGTCATCTTCTCATCTATTTTCTCCTAGAGCAAGCCTATATCACGGTACTGACTACGTTCGGCGATAGCTTATATACTGTACCACATATGTATATATATATATATTTGCTTTTATGTTAAACTGCCGTATGTCCATATTTGGCCAAATGCGTTTTTTCTAATTTTTATTTTTGCTTGCAAACTATCGTATCTTCAGCTGCATCAGATGCCAAGATATCAAAAATTGTCAAAGTGTAGTTCAACGATTTGGCTATGGAATGGGGAAACAACTTTTTCGTTTTCTGAAAAAGCAACGTTTTAGACTTACGACACTTTTGCATAATAGCAACGATGTATATATATATATATATATATATATATATATATATATATATATATATGTGTGTGTGTGTATGTGTGTGTGTGTGTGTGTGTGTGTAATATAATATGTGACAATTATTCGGTTGCCATAACAAAACTCCGAGTTTCGGATGTCGGGGCGGAAACCTGCACCGGCATCTCTTCAGTTATCGAGGCAATCAAAATATGCTATGAAAATGACCGTTAAAAAAGGGAAAAAAACCGAAGGGGATGAAGTAAAAAGTAAAGGAGTAAAAATGCTCATAACAATCGCGTATGCGCGCATGTACATACATACACCTGCGCGCACGCACACCCACGTACATGTGCCTACATGCATATGCTCACTCACACTCGCACGAAACACACACATGCACAACCACACATGCGCCAATAGATGCACATATATATGCAACCATGCATGTACACGTATACATATCCACACATACGCGCGCACACACACACACACACACAAACATACCCACACGCGCACAATTATATTCAAATACACGTCTAAAAATACGCACATGCCATATGCTCACTCGCACTCGCGTGGAACACATGCATGTACACCCACATATATATGCAACCATACACGCACACACATACGCACGATGTGCACATATGTATATCCGCGCACACACACACGTGCACATACCCATACGCACACAGTTATATTCAAATGCACGTCTAAAATACGTACATGCTATATATGCATATGCTCACTCACACTCGCGTGGAACACTCGCATGTACCCCCACGTATATATGCAACCATACACATGTACATATACATGTAGATATATACATACTCGCACACGCACGCACGCACACACACACACACACACACACACACACACACACACACACACACACACACACACGTATGCACAAAAAAGTTCATATACACGTCTATATACGCACATGCACAAGAAAAATGCAGGGTGAAAGGTAATATACAGAAAAAAATGTGTAAAAATATATATATAAGAAGTATATATAAAAAGTATAGAGAGATAAAAAGTTTGTACTTGGACACAATATAAAAGCAAGTTCTATCTGTGATCTTGGGCGGACCAAAAACGCAACAAATATTTAGTCTTATAATTTAGGTAGAAATGATAATAACCTATAGTCTATGATTAACTGAAATGTAAGAATGTGCAATCTAGCCCCAAAACATTCTCATTATCTATATTTTAATAAAGTATAAAAATGAATTTAGGTAAAATATTTTTTAAAAAGCCACAATTTTAGCTATGAAAAATGTCGCATTTGATTTAAATATCGCAAATAAAAGTTAAAATAATTAAATAATGGTTTAAGTCGGTTATTAACTGACAATACATGACTTCTACCAAATGACAGCATAATTTATGTAAAATCATTACACGTTTTATGGCCCCAAAATAAAATATGAAACAACAATAAAATAAAAATCATTAAATCACTCATTTATTGAAGTTTTTCTGTTAATTTTTTTCAATGACATTTTTTTTCCCTTAATTCTTATAATCTTTCTAGTGATTGACATAATTTCATCAACATGCAATTAGCTCTAATTGACTTGATCCGGTGGTTCGCAATATTTTTGATTTCTTGATGCACTGGAGATCAAATGGAATAAAAATTACTAGCGCACCTCGCATGGAAAGTTTTTTCGTTAAATACTTGTTTTAAATTATAAAATTTATAAAAGAAATATAGAAAATTATTGCTTACTTTGTCTTATTATTCTTATTTGCATATAACAAAATTATGAATAGCATGTTTTCCAAAACGCTCTTTCGTATAGATTTTTTGAAATCTTAAATAATATTGATAAAAGTTCTCATCACACTTAAATACTTCTTCCGAGGAAGTACATTTTCTTGATCGAATATTCTACTCTAAAACTTAGAAATATCAACATTTTAATTCATTTTGCATACATTTATATTGCATCACTTTAATCACGACAGCGGTATTATAAAAGCACTATACAATATCATAAATGGGAAAGATTTATGTTCTGGAGGAACTGTCTAAATTATCACAATTATAGGATATGTTATAGGCCTCATGAAGACAATTGAACATAAGTGATTTTAAGTTACATTTTATAGCATAAAAATTAAAACTTTGTATTATTCTGAATCTGGATTTCCGAGAATAGAACTTTTGACAGTCCTGGCCTCTGTGGTAAAGAAGTTTACATATTTAGGCAGTGTGATTTCTAATAACCACAGCTTGAACGTGAAGACAGCTCGCCGCATCTAGATTGCTGCAATTGCTTTCAGGAACTCAAGATTTACTGTGGAAACAATGAGACACAAAACTATCAACAAAATATCAAGTTTACTGTCGTACTTTTTCTATCTGCTGTATTCTGTCGAGATCAACAGGCTATCGTTTGCACATCAAAAAGCTGATGAGCTGCCAGTCATGCCACCTACGATCTATAACAAATATTTTTTGATAGGACATCTTTAACGAAGTGGTTCTGCGGCGCGCTAATATGCCTATTGTCGAATCTGATTTGTTGGAATAGCTGTTGCGTTGCGTTGGACGAGGCACCTAGTTCATATAGCGGATCCCTAAAGCTTCGATTTACAGCGATATGAGATGGTTAAGCAGACGAAGACACTCCATGAGAAGGATGTTTTCAAACATCCCAATGAAACAAATATTTGTTTGTTACGACACTGAAGATGATAGTATTTGGCAGCTAATGGAGAGTTAAGAAAAAAGGAGTAAAAGGAGTCGAAACAAAATGAACGAAACGACTAGAAGGTAAGAGCCACTTTGCCGGATTAACCAATGATACTCTACGATATTGTAAAGTGCTTATTTTTTGTCACATGCCACAATGTGATCAAGAAACGGAATCATTTTTATTGAATAAAAGATCGAAACGGCCATCTAAACTTTCGTACAGAAACTTCCAAACAACAATTGAATGGTTAAAATTTTGTTCATTTGCAACCTCTGGACTTGTCTTGCTTCAAAAATGGTCTCATTTGGTTGTTGTCAGTGACCTTCCTTATCTTCAAGGCTGTCATCTCCGCTACAAAATTCCTTAACCCAAGATAGAACTGAAGATTTATTTGTTGACATTATGAGCAGTTTCTGCTGCTTTGCATTTTATTTCGAATTCAAGTAATAAAATCATTCGAATAAAACCACTCGTCTTTAATCTAATGGCCTGAAATAAAGAATAAACGGTGAAAGCAAAAATACTGGTATAAATAAATCAACAGACCAAAATTTGCATTTCTATAATGTATATTACATGAACATGAGTTAAATAAATGTATATTCTAAAATAAGCACAACATTTTACAATAGCATAAAAACAATTATTTTGCGCCAAACATATACGTACATACATACATACATGCATACATACCACTATATCACATCACACTTCGGACGCTATGCATTTGCAATTCAACAACAGGATATTGCCACAAAATACCTAATAAATAGGAGACAGTGAAGACCTTGAAGCGCCTAAATGCAACCGAAAATGTCAATTATGTCATATTACTGTGGAAGACATCACACATGTGATTAGCAGCTGCATAAAAATGTCATTAAGTTACTATTTTCCTATGTAATACGATCTTGTCGAAGAAACGATTAACAATGCAATTCGAAAAAAAGATTGTCTTATAATAAATATAGAAGATCCCCATTTTTTGAATATGTACACGAACATTAGCACAAGTTATGTCCCTTAAAAGGATTCTGTTTAAGGAGAAATGTCGTATATAAAGTTGAAGTTGCAACCCTTAATGAACCCCAAAAGATATACATTGGAAGTACGACTGATTTTAAGATTAGCTATAGGGTACACACAAATTCATTTATCAATCACGAAACAAAAAATTAAATCACACTAGCTATCCATATTAATAAATTAAAAACGCGGAATAAAGAATTTAGTCTAGATTGGTCTATCATAACGGAAACCACACCATATAATACACACACTAAAAACTGCAGTTTATACACGAAGGAAGCGATCCGCATACTCCGTGCCGATAAAAAAAGTTTACTTAATAAGGTATCGGATGTCATCATTATTTGTAGACATAAATATTTATCAACTTTTAAATTCTTTCCCAAAACTAATTAGCCTATAGGATTTTAATCTAGTCGCCCTTCATATATTTGGATTGATCTTAATATACTATTATATATAGCGTCATAATTTATCTCAACATGTAACTTATATTCTAATTGTATCATCCGCATGAACAGTATGGTTCGACACAGCATTCGTTTTTTAAAACTCTTTCATGTCTCTTAAAAGTTGAAAATTTTCACAACTCTTTAAATATTTTAACCCTGATGAGAGAAGTATAGATGACTGCTATGGTTGGAGTTAGCTCGCCTACACTAACCTATATCTTCCCGAAACGGCCGTCAGACTTTGCACTTATTCAGGATTCCTCTTAAAATCATTTTATACTAACTTTGTCAATGAGGAGGGTAGATACCCTCCTCATTGATTTTAATACGGTCATTCAACCTTGCAAGTACATTTATGTATTTATATATTTATGTATTTATATTTTTTTTTTACATATTTTTACATACCCAGCGTTGCTTGGAATTTAAATGGCATAGTTTGTATATATGGATATATGGTACAGTTAAAATGCAACATGTGATACGGGGAAGTGCAGCATTGACGACAAAACACTTGTGGAGTAAATGAAGGGCTAATTCAACTAAGTGATATGCCATGCGTCTGTTTGGAAGATTCCAGACCCTAACCTTGTCATGGAAAAATGAGTGGTGGGTATGTGATTTTTGAACGCACCAAAAAGCTTTCAGTGGATATTCTCTCCTTTGCGGCTGTCGGCGCTGCCGCTGTCACGCTGAATAAGCAAAGGACATAGGCACTACATCTAAGTGATAAACTAAGCCTCTGGGTGCGCTCAACAGCACCACGTGAGAGAAATCTACATGAAAGAAATGACGTGGTAAAGGGCGGGTGGGTGGGATAAAGAAGCGCTTGAAAACAACACTGTCATCCGATATTTCGGTTTGGAATCAATAGTCGTGGCTCAACCGTGCACTCCTTCACGTAAACAGCATGCGATCATTGTGAGGACAACTCAGCTCCCAAACGAAAACAGTTCTGCATGCAGCGTCTGGACACGCAACATCACATTAAGGGCACGGTTTCTAACTAACGTGGTTGGGTCTTAGACACCAGAAATTAGTAGGTTAATGTACATGCGATATTTCGGTCTGTAATCAATATTTGTATGGGTTTAATCTATACTTAGAAGGAAAGCTTTCATACTGAAGCTAAAAGAAAATAGTTGAATAGTTGCTCAGAATTTAACATATTTTAGCATACTTTTCATAGTGCGTTCCAAACGGTTTTTATTCTTACAAATTGCTACCTATGGTACTACGGGAACAGATCATTATTGGTACCACTTAGACAACGCAGTTTGACGTCTACAACAGTTCATCCATTTAATACAACCTATATATATAATTTTTTCAGTAACAGTTTTTTCCAGTTTGAACAGAAGCAATGCGTGGACTATGCGGGCAGTCGAACGTACACCAGAAGAGGGGACTTTCTTCCCCCAGGGGCCCCATTACTCATAATGTGAAACATTTTAAGAGTCTAAAGCTGTTTCTGGAACATATGTAATGTATGTTCCCAGTTTGGAGAAAATCAGTTGCGAACCTCAGAAGTCCTGCGGGTTCACACACACACACACACACACACACACACACACACAGAGTTTTATATATATATAGATATACACATACATACATACAAATTCATACATATATACGTAGATGTGTATGTGTGCATGTATGATGCATACATGCATGCATGTATGTATATGTGTGTGTGTGAGAGAGAGAGAGAGAGGGAGTGTGTGTGTGTGTATGCGTGTGTATGTACGAGTGTGCGTGTGCGTGCGTACTTGTATGTGTGTATGCTTGCACTTATAAGCACGTATAGATAAATCTACAGAAATGCATACAAATGTATAAACATACGGCAGGTCTGTAAGTTATACGTGTGCATACATATGTATCTGTGTCAGTTTGCGCAGGCGCGTGTCCGTCAGTGATGTATGTGCGTGTGTGTGTGTGTGTGTGTGTGCGTGCGTGTGCGTGTGCGCATATAAATTACATGTGTGTGCATGGACGCATTATCCTTCTATGTGTTTTGATGATTGATTCCCAGGATCTTGGGATCAACGAGAAGATTAAATCAATCAAGTCTAAACACAACATAAATAAGTGGCAGAAGAAAGATAAACGAGTTTTGGCGAATATTCGGCGCTGAGAACATTGCTTTTGATGACAGAATTCTGACATTAGGACGTGTCAAAAGAAATTATTCTTTTTACTTCTTATGACGCTAACACAACCTATTTATTCATCTGTCGGCAGCGGATCGTGTGAATTTGGCATTTATTTGCGACCCTGTCCTTATTCCAGGTCTTTTGAAATAATGGCTAATATGATTGCATAAAGCCGATTTGTCAGAGGGGTGAAAGGCTACAGGATATATGTTTCCATTCGGTTGTAAAAGCTCACAGCGCGATTCTGTCTTACTATTATGGCTGCCAGATATGTGCGTTGGCGTGCGACCTCACTTTCTCTTTGAATTAATTCGCAACTTCGCAACCAAAGTTAGGCAGACGATATGAAAGTGTTTGAATTAATTCACAACGCTAGCAGCAGACGATTTTACTGGTAGTGTCAGGGAAGATTAGAAAGAACCACAGTCAAATTCCATTGAAATAATAAGCGTTTTTCATGGCTGGTATCAAAGATCATTTCGAAGACATTTTTATCTATTTATTATTATTATTATTATTATTATTATTATTATTATTATTATTATTATTATTATTATTATTATTATTATTATTATTATTATCTTCTTTTCTTTTCTTCTAAAGAGAGTAGAAATTATAATTTATAACTACTATCCCTCTGCCATTTCCCTGCACGTCACATAGTGGATATATGAATGATCATGTTCTAAATACAGAAAATTCAATACTCATGAATCATTTATTCTACCACGACAACGATTGTCTGAACAAGACACAGCATAAACATTTCTATCACTAAAGCTTTATCTAATTCCCATTTTGAATACAAGATTGTTGTTGCTGTTGTTGTTGTTGTTGTTGTTGTTGTTGTCATTATTGCTTTTGTTATTGCTGTAGTTGTTGTTTGCTAGTTTTATTTTATTTTACACTTTTTTTCTGCTCACATTTCGATGTCGGACAGCCAATCAGATATTATTTTATTTCATATCTTAGATTAGCATCTCTAACAGTTATTTCTAAGATAGACATATGACTACAAATTTTGAAGGAGGGAATAGTCGATTGAAACGACCCCAGTGATTAACTGGGAATAATGATAATGATGATGATGATGATGATGATGATGATGATGATGATGATGATGATGATGATGATGATGATAATAATAATAATAATAATAATAATAATAATAATAATAATAATAATAATATAATCCTTTCTATTAGAGGCACAAAGCCTAAAATTTGGGGGAATGGGTTAGTCGATTACATCTACCTTAGTGCTCAACTGGTACTTAATTTATCGATCCCGAAAGGATGAAAGGCAAAGTCGACCCCGGCAGCATTTCAACTTAGAATGTAAAATCCGACGAAATGTCGCTTAGCATTTTGCTCGGCGTGCTAACGATTCTGCCAGCTCGGCGCCCTACTGCTGCTGCTGCTGCCACTACTACTATACTACTACTACTACTACTACTACTACTACTACTACTAATAATAATAATAATAATGGTTTCAGATTTTTGGCACAAGGCCAGCGGTTTATTTAGGGAGGAGATAAGTCGATTTTCAACTGGTAATTATTTTATCGACCCCGAGGGATGAAAAGCAAAGACGACCTCGGCGGCATTTAAAAGCAGGGCATAAAGATCAGAAGAAATGGCACAAAGTATTTTGCCCGACGCGCTAATCATTCTGCCAGCTTTCCGCTTTAATTACTCATATGAATACAAGGTCCACTCAATTTGGAGATGGAATTTTAAGTAACCACAATCACGATTTGAACTTTGAATGCAAAACAAGAGCGAAAATATCAGTAGTTTTGTAATATTTTACGTTTCCTCTTTTTTGTCCACCATTCTATTCTTTTATTCTTTTATTTGTTTCAGTCATCTTGACTACGACCATGCTGGAGCACCGCCTTTAGTCGAACAAATCGACCCCAGGACTTATTCTTTGTAAGCCTAGTACTTATTCTATCGCTATCTTTTGCCGAACCACTAAATTACAGGGACGTAAACACACCAACATTGGTTGTCAAGCAATGGTGGGGGGACAAACACATACACACAGACACACACACACACACATATACGAAGCCCGTCGTATATATATATATATATATATATATATATATATATATATATATATATATATATATATATATATATATATATATATATATAAGTATATGTATGATGGTCACTCCCGCCGACATATATATGTATGCATGTTTGTATACATATATATATATATATTCATTTATTCACATACGCACATATATATCTATATGTACATATATCCACTTTCCATTGCAAGTCACAATCCTGTCGAGAAACGGGTCGTTCTTGTTGCGTAAAAGAAGGGAAGACGACAGTTCAAAACGGCTTTTTTTTTATTGGTTGTCGTTCAATTCGGGCGGCACCCATTTCTCAAGTATTTTTGTTTTTCCAATCTCTTTCAAGTGGTTGGAAATTGTCGTATACGTTACGTCTAATTCAGAAGCAAGCTCTCGAACAGTTGTGCGTGGACTAGCTTCCACTAAGGCTCTTAGTTGATACTTGTCAACATTCGATGGCCGACCACTACGCTTATCATCTTCAAGACTCTCGTCACCGCCTCGAAATTTCATGAGCCACCATTGCGCTGTACGTTCATTAGTGGTTCCTGGACCAAATACATCGTTGATCCGCGAGCTGTTTCAGCAGCTTTTCGGCCTAGCTTGAAATGGAAAGAGAAAATTGTGCTAATTTGCGTTTTGTCCATGTGGTATTCAACATTCCGGGGAAAATGTCCTAATTATTCCAAAAGAAAAAGAATAACACGATTAGATAGAGCGAAAAACGGGCTTCAAAATGATATATAAAGTCAAAGTAATTTAACGAAAATTAATTTGAAAATACATCATTGAAAACCAAAATTAAAAATTCCGCAAGAAGTTTCTTGACAACCTAATATATATATGCATTTATATATATATGTATATATATATATATGTATATGTATATGTATATGTATATGTATATATATATATATATATATATATATATATATATATATATATATATATATATATATATATATATATATATATATATATATATATATATATATATATATATATATATATATATATATATATATATATATATATATATATATATATATATATATATATATATATATATATATACATATATATATATATATATTTATATATATATATGTATACATGTATATATATATATATATATATATCATATATATATATATATATATATATATATATATATATATATATATATATATATATATGTATATATATGTATATATATGTATATATGTATGCATATATATGTATCTCGTGTGACCTGTGGTCAACTATCTCTTTTCACTCCAGCCGTTGTGAAGGCAAGACGAACTGCTAGCGTTCTACATCAGACTTGCGTTTGGCCGTACGGCTTTTTAATGTTGTTTTCACTGTCCAATTTTTCCTGTCTTGGTTTGTGTTTGCCACCTTGGAATCCTCTGTTTAGTGGGTTGATCCACTACTCAGGAAGAGACTATTCTAGAGTACGTTTTGCCTTATCTTCGAAACGTCGAGTTAGAATAGAGGCAGCTGATGAAGGAATAATTCCAAATGGCTATCTGTTTTCCTATGTGTTCGTTCCGTTGTCTGTAGCTCATTGTTCTAACGTCCTGTACTCTGATATGCATCTATATACACATGTAGATGTAAGTATGTACATATATGTGTGTATATATGCATATATATTCTTTGTATTATATACGTATATATGTAGATATATGTAGATATATATATATATATATATATATATATATATATATATATATATATATATATATATATATATATATATATATATGTATATAGATGCATATATATATATGTATATATATGCATATGTATATATATACGTATATATGTATATATATGTGTATATATATGCATATATATGTATACATATATGTATACATATATATATCACTATATAAATATATATATGTATATATATATGTATATATATACATATATATATGTATATATATATATGTATATATGTATATACATATATATATATGTAGATATATATATACATATGAATATATATATGAATATATATATGTGTATATATATATGTATGTGTATATATATATATATATATATATATATATATATATATATATATATATATATATATGTATATATATGTATGTATATATATATATATATATATGTATATATATATGTGTATATATATGTATATGTGTGTATATATATATGTGTGTATGTGCTTTTTTTCCAATAACTACAAATTTACACGGAAAAAATAAATCAATAGTTACCAGGGTAGCAAAAATTCACACAAGTACCAGGGATGTAACAGCCTATTTATAAAGGTAGAAACTCCAGGTTTAGGTGAAGTTTCTTTTATAATATAGATAAATAAATAAATGGAGTTAAACTTCGTTTAACTCCATTTATGTATGTGTATATATGTATGTGTATATATATATATATATATATATATATATATATATGTGTGTGTGTGTGTGTGTGTGTGTGTGTGTGTGTGTGTGTGTATATATATGTATATGTATATATATATATATATATATATATATGTATGTATATAAATTTATATGCATATATATGTATATGTATGTGTGTATTTGTATATATATGTGCATACATATGTGTGTATATATATGTGTATATATATGTGCGTATATATAGATATGTATATATATACATGTGTATGTGTATGTTCCCAGCTACATATGTGTTTTGATGTGTTTATGCATGTATATATGTATGTATTATAGCATCCTATCCGCTTGTATTACATAATCTAAAGAATATTAAATTCATAAATGGTAGCGACTTAACACGATATCACCTGGGTTTCCCCTACTAAAACAGAGCCAAAATAATAACATCGACATTTTTATACCATAGCATTAAACAAGGATTGCACTTACCAGACATTATATCGTATCATATATAAAAATATGGCTGATAGCAATTCGATACACGATAACAAATATATATGAATAAAATCTCCGGCGAACAGTAAGCGAGAAAAACGATACAAGAACAAAGTAAAATTAAATTCGAAGCGAAAGGAAATAGAAACATATATCTAGCTTGTTCTAGTTTTCTTGCAGTTACTGCCAGTTGAATTGCTTGAGAATCGTGTTCGTTATTACTGCGAAGAGATTTTGTTCGCGGCCACCATCTTCCCCACTATTTCAATCTTCTCGTTTTGTATATTTTTTGACAGATCAAGACTATGCGCGTTAATCACGTTTTGTACTCTAATCCATTGTTAGACAAGCGTAGTCGGTTATCTTTTTGACAGATTACAGCACATTGTCAATATATGCTACACGCCATTGGTTGCTGTTTGATCGGACAAGTGAGCGAGCAGACGATAAGTAGGAAAGAAAACAAGCTAGGGATTAAAAAGTATGAAAAAAAAAGTGGGGGCAGGGGATGTAAAAGAAGAAACCAAAAACATAAACGGAAAGAGAGCAAGAAAAATGGAAATATACAAGAGGAGTGAAAGTGAAACAGTAGAAAAAGAAATTAGAAGATGAAGGAACGCGAGGAGAAGGCGACGACGGCGACGACGATGACCACGGCGACAAAGAAGAAAAAGAAGAGCAAAACCACCAAGAAAAAGTAAAGGTTAGTGGAAGACAAGAGAGTATGAGCCAAAAGAAGCGGGGGAGACAAAAGAAAACTTAGAAAGGCTGAGAAGAAAAGTAAGAACTAAAGGAAATGAAATGAGTAAAGAAGAAAGAAAATAGAAGGAAGAAAGGAAAGAAGGAATGAAAGGATTCAGTGTTATGGACGACGGAGAAAAAGATATAAAAAATTTCGAAGCAAAACAAATAAGTAAAGAAACAAATTAAAAAGGAAAGAAGCGAAAAGGTCTAAACACGAAGGAAATTTGAAAGGAAGACAGAGATGGCGGAATATGAAGATGAAAATGTGGATTAAAAATGAAATCAACGAAAGATATTTAAATAAAAACTAAAAGAAATGGTGATTGCAATAGTGAGAAAAGTGAATTAGTTTAATGGAACGGTTGAGTGAAGCTGGAATAATTCTAAATATTTTCGAAGACTTAAGTCGAAAGTGAAGTGATATTTCCTCGAGTAGACAGATTTCGTTCTTCTCCTCCTATCACCACGCATACTACCTTTCACTTTAACAATGTTAAGTCAGAAGGCGAATCAATCTGATTTCTTTAGCTATTCTCAAACTACAATGGAGATCTTTAGGTCACAGGTTCGAGCGATTGTCTTAGCTGTTATCATTTAGGGATGAGCAATCAATCGACCGTTCGTTCAATGACCATGTTGATGTGGCGCAAAGTTTAAAGTTAATCTTCATCTTTTACTTTAGACTACGATCATGCTGGTCCACCACCTGGAAGGGTTTTAGTCCAATGATTCGGCGCCTGTACTTACGTTTTTTTTAAGTCTGGCACTTAATCTGTCGTACCTTTTGCTGAACTGCTAAGTTATAGAGATGTAAACAAATCAACACTGGTTGTCAAGCGGTGTGGGTGCACACACACACACACACGCACGCACATACACACACACACGCATATACACACATGCACACATATACACATACACAGACACACAATTTTCGTCTACTAAATTCATCCAAAAGACATTGGTCGACTCGGGTCTGTAATCTATAGTACCAGACACTTACCCAAAATATGTGCAGTGGGAATGAACCTGAAACCACATGGTCACAAAGCGAGCTTCTTAACCACACACACACACACACACAGACACACACACACACACACACACACACACACACACACACAATAATAATAATAATTCAGTCACGACACATTTCAACCACTAACTTACTACAGCTATTACCCGCACTATAAACATTGACCGGCTTACAACCACAGACCAAATACAAACTTCTTGACGACTTCAACCATTAATCTAAGTGCAGTCATTGATTCATTACAATCACTAAACTATTAACCCACTACAATCACTATTAACTAGAGCCTCTGCACTACTGCACGACTTAACACTACCACTGCCCATGTATGACAACTAGCTTACTGCAATCACTCGTTCACTTTAAGTGGGAGAGAAGTATTACCTTTTGTTTTTTAGACTGCTTTTGTCGTTATTATTTTTTCTATAAGCTCACTGGCTATTTGCGACACCAGTGGCTGAATAGATACTGAGATACTATATATATCGCTGACGGGGAAATCGGCTGCGACGTCTAACTGCGGGCGTCTGTCAATGATAAGGCCAAGTAAGGCCGAAATCCTGTGATCTAGAAGTTTCAGCGGCCGTAGAGGACGGTTATCCGCCACCAACACGAGTGTTTTTTATGCACCTCATGTTCATATGAGAAGTTTTCTCCTATTTAACGCAGTGTTCTGACTCAACATCCACTTTTAAATGGGAAATAAATATTACCTCTTGGTATCAATACTGCTTCTGTCGCTATTAGTTACTTTAATAGAGTTATTAGACTACTAAAACTATTGACTCACTACAACCATTTGCTCAATGTAATCACTCATCCACTACAATTACATTGTCCATTCTAACTACTATCTTACTGCAATGGCTCACCCAGTAAAATATTAGTTTCAAATATTGGTACAAGGCCATAATTTCACAAAAACAAGTGAGGAATACAGAATACTAAAATCACAGCTTGCATCGAAGTTCAAGCAGAACTTCACTACATATGTACATAAAGCAGGGCATGAGAAAACGACACCAACACGAGTTGGGGAAAAACCCGGTGACCTGATTTTATCTGCGATCGACGAAATTGCGATAGAACAAGTAGCTTAATCCAAATTCCCAACTTCTGGATAATAAATGTCCTGCTATATTGTGCCGCAGTAATTGTGCCTCAACAGATGGGAATAAAAGATCGTTCCGAGGGATAATACTGAGCCAAAATTGATTACCTCCCGTCAGAATAGCATCAAAACAGTAAGTTTGCCCGAAACCCACAAGCTGTATATCGCAGTATGAAAGGTGATGCCATCATGGTAGTAAATGCTCCTTTCCAGAAAGGCCTAAACAAAGAACACAATCGCAGTACTGCATGGCTAAATGAACTGCGAAGCGAATATTGTGTAAATGCCTCTCCCAAAATATACATCACCAGTGAAACACTCCTGGCGGTTATTATCAAACTGCCGAATAGAAAATCACCTGTGATAGACCTGATAGTAGGCTACTGGTACAAAAAGCTCACGTTCTACAGGGAAATTCTCACGACCCTGTTGAACAAAAAAAAAAAAGAAAAGAAAACAATGGACGCTGAGCTAAGATATACCAAATTTACTAGCGGTTTCACGGACTACTCTTATTCCTAACGACAAAGAGGCCTATGTAGCCAAAAACTATCGGACCATAACATGCTTGAATGTTATGTACAGATTGTACACAGGTGTCTGGATTGGCATAAGCCACGGGTGAAATGTGCAAGCTGTATGTGCACCGTTCTCAAGTTCAAAAGGGAACATGACCGCGTTGCCAAAATGAGTTTGCAACCATGTAGTCATTACGCGAAAATTTCGCTTTCCATATACAACCAGTTGTAAACATATTTTTGTAGCTAAAATGCGTAGTTGAACGAGACCCTTAAATTACGCATATTGAGGGTTCGTATCAGCGTGTGTGTGTGTGTGTGTGTGTGTGTGTGTGTGTGTGTGTGTGTGTGTGTATCTGTGTGCGCGTGTGTGAATGTGTGTATAAACTAGGTATATATATGTTTGTATATATACATATATGGCTATGGATATATGCGTAGTCAGTATATATATATATATATATATATATATATATATATATATATATATATATATATATATATATATATATATATTAGAAATAACGAATTTCTATATCTCTCAGAGAGACTTAAGCAGTAGTGATGCGATAAAGTAGTTGTATACTGCCAACTTAACGTGACAGTCCCAATAAGGGAATATACTTACTACTGCTGTTTAGCCCTAGGAAGCCAGACCGCTTCCTATTAAGCCTTGACACACTTTCTGTGCCCTTATCCTTACGAAGGGGAGACAAACTCCTCCAGCCAGCCCAGCCTGCATTCAGGGACATGTTTCTGAGTCTTTGCTCGTCATCAGCCTGAAGTAGCATGACCATTCTCTTTATTACGATAATAATATCTTACATAGATTGGACAATACAGGACACTACAAACATTTAAGAATTGTCATTTAGTGAGTCTTTTTAGCTTTTTTTAAAAAAAATATACGTTTAAAAATATATATATTTAAAAATTTTTCTACAACACTTGGAATATTACCAATGGTTTACACCTAATTCCAGGGTACACCAGTCTACACCTTGTTTTTTTTTTCCAGGAAAGTTTTTAAGTAGGGCCGCTCACTCGCAACTTCCTTCCTACTTCCTTCCATCTTTCCTCATATACTCTTCTAGACAGGTGTCTTCTCTCCAGCCCTATCTTGCTTTCCAGGTGGTACCTGAAATAGTACAGCATTCCAGGGCCGGAGATGAAGGTTCCTGTCTTCATACCTTGCATTCGAGTTCTCCATGCACACTCTTTCATAACTGCGACTGTACATAGAAAACAAGCCTCACCTTCCTTAGGTAGTCCGGTGGGCGGTGCATTCTTAATCACAGACTCAGCCGATAGCTGTACTCTTCCTAGGTGCGACAGCACGTGTTCGACGTAAATTGTCATCTCCGAAAGATGGGTGCACTGAACAAGAGCGTGCAGGATGGTTTCCTTCTCCTGCCCGCATCTTGGACATTCGGGTGGCACTGAAATCCCGTGCCTGGACAATTTCTCGTGGACAGGTAAAGCATTCCTGAAACACTGCCAATTCAGGGATCTTTGGTAATTATCCAAATACCCCGCCCTGAAAGTGTTCCGAAACAGGTTGGATAGCTGGTTCTCATCGAGCCCCAGTGTCTCTCCTAGCACGTCGTCACTTTTAAACTCTACCAACCCTTTGTAAAACGCAGAGGTGGTATTCCCGCTGCCGGCCTTACCCGCCTTGTGGATTAGCTCAAGTGCCTGCCGGCATTCCTTTTGCCATTCAGTCGATTTCTGTCTTTTAATTAAACCGGGTTTAAATCCCTCTAGAGAGGCTGGTCGTGGAAAGAATTCCTCGGCGAGCAAATTCCACACCTGACCACCGTCCAGGTAAGACCAGAGATGCCTTAGTCTCAGTGCATATTTGCACATCAACAACCACGGCATCCCTAGGCCACCCTTTAACGGTTCCTGACAGCACACGGAGCGCCTCACAAGCGGCTTTCCCCTCCACAAAAAGCGGAAGAGAATCCGAACCAGCTTGTTTAGCCACAAATCAGGGCAGGGGACGACGGTGAGGCGGTAGGTGATAACTGACGCAATAAACGTCTGCACCACCTCCGCCCTTCCTTTCCCTGAAGTAGCATGACCGGCTAGCTGAAGAAACCTGTCTCAGCTTCGTAAGGATATACTATTTCAGTGAGATACTATCCACTGGTAACAAAAATTAGAAATAACGAATTTCTAAATCTCTCAGAGAGACTTAAGTAGTAAGTGTGTCAAGGCCTAATAGGAAGCGGTCTGGCTTCCTAGGGCTAAACAGCAGTAGTATATTCCCTTATTGGGACTGTCACGTTAAGTTGGCAGTATACAACTACTTTATCGCATCACTACTGCTTAAGTCTCTCTGAGAGATATAGAAATTCGTTATTTCTAATTTTTGTTACCAGTGGATAGTATCTCACTGAAATAGTATATCCTTACGAAGCTGAGACAGATTTCTTCAGCTAAGGCCTTTCACCAGCATTTCGCTCGGGTGTTCGGGGAGAGCGGTCCGCTTGAGCGCGGGGAGCCCTTAAGGGACTTCCTAGCTGACGGGCCTCGACTCTCGGCACATGAGGCGGAATGCTGTGAAGGTCTGATCACTCCCGCGGAGGTAAGAGGGGTGCTGGCCGAGTGCGCTGGGGAAAAGTCTCCGGGACTGGATGGTCTGCCCTACGAGTTTTCTCGTTTAATGCCGGACTTGTTTGGGGATGTGCTGGCAGGCGTCTATGCAAACTGGCAGCAGAATGGGAGGATTCCCAGTTCTGTAAGCCGGCGAGTTGTGACGCTGATCCAGAAGGACCCAAGCAAGGGGAATAGCATTAGTAATTACAGGCCCATAACTCTACTAGACGTAGAGTTAAAGATTTTGGCCAAGGTGTTAGCTAAAAGGTTGACGGCTGTCGCGGAGAAGCTTGTCGGGAAGGCACAAACCTGTGCAATCCGCGGCAGGTCGATCCAGGACAACCTTCACCTTCTCCGCTACACCTTAGACAGGGTTGGGAAATTAACCGGCAAAGGAGGGGCATTGGTCCACTTAGACCAAAGTAAAGCATTCGATAGGGTAGACCATCGGTACCTGGGGGCCGTCCTCGAAGCGGCTGGGCTGGGCCCAGGCTTTCGCGGATGGATCTCCGCTATGTACAGCGGCATCAAGTCCACCGTCCAGATAAACGGTTACCTAACAGAGCCGTTTTCGATCAAGCAGTCTGTTCGTCAAGGGTGTCCCTTGTGCCCGGTCCTGTACGTCTTGGCCCTGGAGCCATTGCTGCGGAGGCTGGAGAAGTTGGGCAACATCCCTAATGAGATTGGATGCGGTAAGTTCACTTCTGCTTATGCTGACGACGTCACTCTCATCGTGTCTAAAGAAGTACAACTACCTCGTATAGAAGAGGCTCTCCGAAGATACGAAGCGGTGGCAGGAGCAAAAGTTAACAAGGACAAGTCCATCGGTTTGCGCCTCGGCACCTGGAGGAACAAGCCGTTATCGTCCAGTGTCGTTGGACACTGGACAGATGGTCCTGTTAAGTTGCTTGGAGTTTGGTTTGGTTCAGACTCCCAGACGGAGAAGAATTGGAGCGAGGTAGTGAACAAGGTGGAGGCCATAGTACGGAAGTGGTCCGAAAGGTTTCTGTCCTTGAAGGGTAGAGTGGAGGTGGTGCAGGTGTTTATAGCATCTGTAATCACCTACCGCTTGTCCGTGGTGCCTTGCCCCGATTTTTGGCTAAACAAGCTGGTACGACTCCTCTTCCGCTTTTTGTGGAGGTGGGGGGGGAAGCCACTTGTGAGGCGTTCCGTGTGCTGCCAGGAACCGCTAAAGGGTGGTTTGGGGATGCCCTGGCTAATGATGCGCAGACATGCGTTGAGGCTGAGACATCTCTGGCGCCACCTGGAGGGTGATAAGGTGTGGAGTCCGTTGGCGGAGGAGTTCTTACTGCAACCGGCCTCGCTTGAAAGATTTAAACCCGGTCTCATTAGAGGACGTAATCTGACTTTATGGCAGAAGGAGTGCCGTCAGGCACTCTGGCTTATCCACAAGACGGGCAAGGCTGGCTGCGGGAATACCACCTCGGTATTCTACAGAGGGCTAGTGGAGGGGGAAAACGATGACGTCCTAGGAGAG
Organism: Octopus bimaculoides; assembly: GCF_046866305.1. NCBI lineage: Eukaryota > Metazoa > Mollusca > Cephalopoda > Octopoda > Octopodidae > Octopus > Octopus bimaculoides. The sequence continues at coordinate 73,508,066 of NC_142930.1, read as the reverse complement.
GCTCTGGGGTTCGACGACAACCAACTTACCAAGCTGTTTCGTAAAACCTTCAAGTCGGAGTACTTGGATAATTTCCAAAAATCTCTGACTTGACAGTGTTACAGAAATGCTCTACCTGTTCGCGAGAAGTTATCCAGGCACGGTTTAGCAGTGTCACCGACATGTCCAAGATGCGAGCAGGACAGTGAAACTGTCCTACACGCTTTTGTACATTGTCGGCAGCTCTCCAGCTTGATAATTTATGTAGAACACGTGTTGTCGCATCTGGGACGAGTACAGCTGTCGGCTGGGTCTATGATAAAGATGATACCGCCAACTGGACTCTCAAAGGAAGGTGAGGCTTGCTTTTTCTGTACGGTAGCAGTGTTGAAAGAGTGCACATGGAGGACAAGAATGGAAGGTTTGGTGACAGGGTACTACATGCCCGGCCCTGGATTGCTGACTTACTTCAAATACCATCTGAAGAGCAAGATAGGGCTGGAAAAGAGAACCCTGTCAGCTAGAGTATATGAACAGAGATGGAAGGAAGTGGTGAAAAAGGTGGGTGTGAGTCACCCAAACTAATCATCGAAAAAATAAAAGGTGAGCTGCTGGGCCTTATAGGCTGCCGGGTTGAAAAACCCAATCTTTTTATTATAAAATATATATACATGTGTTTAGGTGTGTGTGTGTATATATGTGTATATGTATATATATATATATATATATATATATATATATATATATATATATATATATATATATATATATATATATATATATATATATATATATAGGTGTCTGTGTGTGTATGCATATGTATGTCTGTATAATTGAAAGGGGGGGGGGAAGGTCAGCGAACATAAGAATTGTAGATATAAAGACAATCGTTAATTTTTAAATGATCATACGAACTCATACATTTTGTTTATTCGTTTGTCCTGTATTGTACCCATCTTTGTATTCGAGCCATAGTGATCATAATAAAAATTTATCAGCTAGCCGGTCATGCTACTTCAGGCTGATGACGAGCAAAGACTCAGAAACATGTCCCTGAATGCAAGCTGGGCTCGCTGGAGGAGTTTGTCTCCCCTTCGTAAGGATAAGGGCACAGAAAGTGTGTCAAGGCCTAATAGGAAGCGGTCTGGCTTCTTAGGGCTAAACAGCCGTAGTATATTCCCTTATTGGGACTGTCACGTTAAGTTGGCAGTATACAACTACTTTATATATATATATATTAATCTATCTATTTAATTATCTGCTCCGTTGCAAGTTTTAAGAGGTTTCAAAATATACGTAAAGCATAACACTACAATAACAGTAACAACAACATATCAGATTAAAGGTGGAGACACTTCAAAGAACGTTGCGCAGTTATTGTTTAACTCAAGGTCAATCCTGATCGAGAAAACTTGTGAATTATAAGCATTTTTTCTTATGTGCATCTAAGATATCGTTATCTGCTTTGAAAACTCCAAGGCAGTAGTTACCAACCTTTTTTGCACAATGCAACGATATTATGTAAGGCAATTTTTCCACAGACTGAATAGAGAGGGAGTGCGGGGGTAGGTGGAATGTCATGCGCATAATAAAGCAAAATAAATTCCATAATATATAATTTAGTTATTACATTTATAATACATATTGAGTTCAAATTTGACACAATTTGGCCAGCAATTTCAGGTGCAATTTACATCCACCCCAGTGGTCAACTGATACTTATTTTATCGACTTATTTTGTCGAAAGGCAGCTCGAAAAACTCACTCTGGTCGCCCTGATAAGAAAAGAAATCTTGAATCTGTTGCTGAGATTTAGGCCATGATTTAGGCCATGATTGACAACGATCCGTCCAAGTCAATCAGGTCCATTGCCAGAGACATGGGACTGTCTGAGTTTCTTATCATTAAGCCATTCGGTTTTCCTCATACAAGATGAGAAAGGGCCAATTTTTATCCCAAGCCATCAAGGACAAGAGGAAAGACTGCGCTTCGTAATCCCCATTAGACTCGTCCAATTCCGAATCCTCTGCACTGTTCTCAGATTGACAACCAAACACTCTAAAATGTTCGCACTGGAGCTTCCGGCGCGAATTACAAGTAGTACAGCATGTTGTTTCCAGATTTCTGGCAGAGTGAATTGCGTCATAGTGCTGTTTTTCTCACAGACGATGCCTAACTGACCCTATTATACTGAGTAGTCGACAAAATCAAAACCCAACAATGTGCATATGTGAAATTAAAAATATAAAATGGCGACAATTTACCCATCGCACATATATATATATAAAGACCTCTGCAGGCTGCGATAGTCAGTAAAATACAAATGAGATTTAAAAATTAATTCTTTCTGTGCGGTCCGGTGCCAAATAATTCACGGTCCTTTACTGGTCCCCGGGCTGGAGAGCTGATAACGCAACAAGGTAGGAATTATTGCAGTCAATGACCTTCCTTTATGTTGTTCTGTCAATTACAACCCAAATACTCGCTTACACACACACACACACACACACACACACACACACACACACACTCATAAAATTCTTACAATTTCGCATGCGCACATCCACTCGTGCACATAACGTATATATTCGCAAATACCTACACATACACGCAATTACAAATGCACAAGCACACACGGACACATTCACTGCCACACACAGAGACAGTCTCACATGCATACGCACACATACGTGTACACTTATATTCACTCCTACACTTAATGATACTATCATATACATACACACTTAAACTCAGTCACACACAAACACACCACACACGTACAAACACGCTTCCACTTATACAGACATTCTTATCCACCTATAGCTTCACATATACACACTTCCACACAAACGTATACATAAACTGATTCACATACACACACACACACACGCACACACACATACACACAAACACACACACACATTTACAGTTCCATGTATTCAGACTCTATCATATATCTCCACGTATATACATTCCCACACACACAAACGGAGGAGCTCAAACACGCACACACACACACATATACACACACGCATACAAATGCACATACACACATACACACAGACACTCACACATGCGCGTGCACACAATTTCACACATTTACATATTTCAACACTACCACATACACCTTCACAGTTACACCCATACACAGACACTAGATGCTTTCGCACACATACCCACAAACATGCATAGTCACACACACACACACACACACACACACACACACACACACACACACACACACACATGCACACCCTCAGAAAACCCATAAAGTCTCACACAATCGAGAGAGAGAGAGAGAGAGAGAGAGAGAAAGGAGATGGAAGAGAAGGAGGAAAACGAAGAAGAATGAGTTAGAGATTGATGAACATTTAATCGTTAAGCACCTCATGAACTGTCAACCAGTTACATAAATAGGTCGTGTGATTACTGTGTAAGATGGCCTGTAGAGATAATAGACGGATTATCTGGCATCGTACATTAGTTGGAGAGGGAGGATTAGTGTGGTTTAGAGATTACCCGCTCACAATAGCTACAAACATTTGACATAGCGTACTAACGAGGGGTACCTCAACGCGGTTGGTCTATCTGCTAGAAATAGCAATTAGAAATCGGTTAAGATGCAGTTTAGTGTTGTTAAAAGTGAAAGTAAATTGCAATAGAAACCGGAAGTAACGTAACGGCCGTGAAATCCCATTGTTTCATTCTATTAAAACAATGTTTCATTCTATTAAAACAATGTTTCATTCTATTAAAACAATGTTTCATTCTATTAAAACAATGTTTCATTCTATTAAAACAATGTTTCATTCTATTAAAACATAACATTAAAACAATGCATAGAACGTATCTTTTATCTTTTAACTGTTTCAGTCATTTGACTGTGGTCATGCTGGGGCACCGCTTTCAAGGGGTTTTCGTCGAACAAACCGACCCCGGGACATTTTTAAGCCAAGTACTTATTCTGTCGGTTCTTTTGCCGAACCACTAAGTTACGGTGGTATAAAGACATCAACACCGGTTGTCAGGCGGTGGTGAGGGGACTAACACATACAAAGACACATGCATATAGATATATACATACATATATATATATATATATGGGCTTCTTCCAGTCTCTGTCTACCAAATCCACTCACAAGGCTTTGGTCGGCACAAGGCTATAGTAGAAGACATTTACAAAAGGTGCCACGCAATCGGACTAAACCCAGAACCATGTAGTTAGGAAGGAAACTTCGTACGATACAACCACACCTAGCGTCTGCACGGTCTCAGCCTATTTTGCTACCTATGTTCATACAAATACGATGCAAATAAAGCAACTCCTGTACAGCATTGTAACCTGAATTTCTTGGCATGCATCCATCACTCTTCGACAGACTGTGTATGGATATGCTCATCGCTGGACCAATACAATTCAAAGAATCATTCAGAACTTTACAACTGTACATGTTGCCAAGACTGACGTACGGAGCTTACATGTCAGATTTCAAACGCTTCTCTGGGATCTTTCTGGTTTTTGTCACTGTTTACAATTATCGTTAAAAAATTTTTTTAATGTATCATATAGATGTAATTTTTGACGCTGAATCGGAATTTGTTATTCGTTTGTTCCAGAAAAATCTTGCAAAAGTGTTACAGGTGTTCAAAGTTTGATAATTTTCAGAATTTTCAACCAATCAGAAAACAGCACATTCGCTGCCTCTTCCATCATCAGAGTAGGGGAAAATCGGCATGCCAAAACGTTAAACTAGCTACAGTAAACAGTGGAAAACATGAAAACATTCGCGAGCAAATTAAATATTTAAAAGCTACGAACAAACCAAGAAGAGTTGCTAGAAATAACAGTCAAAACATTGCTTAAAACAGTCATTTATTTGTTAAAAACCTCAAGAATAAAAGTTTGTATTACATTCTAGGATTTTAAAAAATATATTACCTTTCTCATATCTCCTTCTCCACATAAATCCACAAAGATAAGAGTCAACCATGGAACGGTGTGTCCCACACCAGCGTTTGTTTCCACGCTTTAAAGATGTCCGGGTACTCTCAATTTGTTGATTACACTCAATTTGGTGGTTACACTCCTTGTGCGCATGCGCAGCATCTTTGGTTACTATGGAAACAGAATTCTTCGCAATCAGCTATGCAATACGTGGTGCTTCTTTGCTTTGGTTACTAAGGAAACAGAGTTTTTCGCCAGGGTGATGTGTAAAATATGCGCTTCTGATTGGCTAAAATACCCAAAGTTTGCAAATTTTAAAGGCTAATAAGTTTTTAATTATGGATTTATAGGAAAAATGAATTTCATTTTCGTAATTAGTATCCAAAACTTAATCCATGAATCAAATTTGAAAACAATTGGAGCAAAATTGTAAACACTGGTGTTGCTGGATATATTACATTGCAGCGGGGTGCTTCAGCTGCTATTTCAGAAATGCTCATGCTGTCACAAGAAGATATTAGGTGTCACTGTAAGGTTTGAGAAAAAAAGGCCGGTAAATAAGGCTTACCACATCATCCGCATCAACAGTCATAGCAGGATTTGTGATAGAGTCACAACACAGTCAACAGTTACTATTATTACAGTCAACAGTTACTATGATTACTAAACAAGTGAATTGATGAGGCCAGAAAAACAGCAATGGGTAACATGAGCGAAAGCAAAACCAGCTTCATGAAACTAATGTTGAGTGTCATTCTGTATCTATTTGTTGAGGGACTGAAAGGACTGTCCTAGCGGTCAAAGTCATAGCCTGTAGAGACATACATGCATGCATACATACATACATACATAATACATACATACTGAAAAGCAGACAAACAGACAGATGGACACACTGGCATAAACATAGTCACCGAAGCGATCAGTCCGATATTTGAGCGTATGTCATTACCGTGTAGACGAAGGCAACATATGGGCTAGTTGAGCTACAGGATGCTGGTTAAAATTACATATCAATATTTCTATATAAGTATCTACACAGTAACGTACATATATAAGCATACATACACAAACTAGCCGCGCAACGCTCCTGACATAAAGTTACGACCGTGTTTTATGGTCATAACTCCATATGTCCTCTTTGATACAATCGCAGAACCGGGTCAAAATTGAAAGGAAAGAAAATCCATGTCGTGAACATACCCTGAATATGCCCTTTACTGATCAACCCTTCCTCTTGCCATCAACTTATATTCCTTTAGAATTGTACTATTTCCGTGATGTCCAACACATTAAAGGGATATGGCGTACACCGACACTGCCCTCCCGCATCATAGGTCGAAAGGGATGCCCTTCAGCAGTTTTGCTCTCGCAGTAATGGCTTCAGGGACAGTACATACAGAAGAGGTGATTAAAGATCGAGCTCACGACATGAAACAGTTCCGAGAGGCGGAAGTTTAATCTGATCACCTGGAAGGTGTGTGAATCGCTGCGATCTAGCTTTTATAATCAGATCCTATGCCAACCGCTTTCAGGAGGGCCACCAAGTAGTGATGGCCGACTCCTATCGAAAGCTTTCGAACGATCGAAATTGATCCGAGTCACATTGAAGCCAGATTTAATCCTCATCCACTCCATGATATACTACATGAGGTGGGGTTTGTCGTAGATGGATCCCAAAGGGATTGCGCAGGCTTGCGCAGGCTTGCGCAGGCTTGCGCAGGCTTGCGCTTCTCCAATAAAACTATCGACAAGTGCCAATCTTTTTGCTAAGAGTTTGGCCAAAATTATGGTTTGTGTAACTGACTAATTTGAATTAAGGGCATCCTTCAATATTTCTATCAACTACTCTAACAACTGAACCGGTCTGAACGACATACATATTAATAAAAAATAAAACAAGAAAAAAAACTCTTGATTCTTCCAACAGTTTGCCATTCTTAGTCACTTTCCTTGCCTTCTTTATCTTCACGAAGTAGATGGGGTTATGGCCGTTGGATAAGGTCCCTTCGATGTTTCCGGAATTGCGCCCGGTAGTACCCTAAGAACAGCGGCTTTCAATGTTTTCTGTTCTCTAACTTTTCAAGCTCTTCTGAGTGGGAAGCACTTAAAACAATAATTACTGGCACGTGGATGATAATTGAACGTTTTTGTAATTTGGAGGTGAGTTCATGAAGGCTTATATATCCACAGAATCCCCTTAGACGACATATCATCTATGGATACATCAGCGCTCTGATCTATGGAAAGGTGTGTGACGCACTAACTGAGTTTGCCTCTTCGATTAGTCCTCAGTGTTAAAAGCAGCACAATTGAACCAAATGGTTTCTATGACTCGATGCAAGAGACCTCACTCCATAAATCGGTGAGGGATATCTCCAACTATCCTTTCAAGGACACAATGAGAGCCCCAGTAGGTTAAGTACTATGTAGTGGCTTCCTCATTGATTCGAGAATACCTTTGCATTAGCTCAAGGGGGTGGGATGAGGAAGAGCCTTCTCTTTGATTGAGCTTCCTCATTGGCTAGTAACACAACACTATGGATTTAGAAGGCTAAAAATTAGCGGTAAAGTTTTTATTTAGATTATATAACTGATGGCTTCTGCCATAGATTACTTCAGCTTGGTCAAGTTTTGCTGAGGTCAGCTAAAACGAGAAGACATGACGAACAAATGCTAAAAAATTACGCTATGCCTAACAATGCGAAATTTTAGTTCACTGCTGAGAGATCTATCGGTAACTCCACCCATAGTAAGGTGATCATTGCTTAAAACGGATTGGTATTAAGATGTTAATCTTTATCCTTTATTATTGGCCTGGTCAGAATAAGCAACACAACATTGTAGCGTTCATCGCATTATCTGTTTTGATGTTGAAGATGTTGAATTATTGCAGAGGCAAGAAAATGGTCAAGATATGCAACACCTAAAAGGTAGATTGTGCCAGTAGTTTCAAATAACTGTTCTGGATCGATAACACATTAATTAGATGAATCGCATAAATTTACCGTCCATGAGAGAGCTTTTACGTGATCGCCTGGACTGCCAGAAATTGCAATCAAATCTGTCTCAATATCCCCCAGACACATTAAATAATGTAGTCCTAGATACGCTATATCTGAAAAAGGAATACTCACGGCTAGAAGAGGGATAAACTGGTGCTAAACAAGTACAAAACTAGGAAGAGTCTTGCGTGAAAGCAAGATATCTTTCTCAAACATCTTACATAACTACTTTTCATTTTAATACCGAATAAATTCAGTACTAAGCACGTCTGACTATTTCAATAATATTAATTATAAATACTTCATCTTAATCATAAGTGCTCCATCGTTAACACTTTTTAAATTGTCTTTATTCTAATGCGTCACATAAAGTTTGTTTCCAAATTTTTCATTTCTAAACGATCTATAATTTCTTGACAGTCTGTCAGTTCAGTCTTGCCCAATCAATTATTTTTTCTCGTATTTTAGTAAGCAAATCAAGTGTTCTTAAACACAGAAATACAAATCGTATTGCAGTTCTGCAAGATCATAAAGTCTTCAAGAGTTGGTTAGCACAAATTCTGTTTGTTGTTGTTGTTCCTGTTACTGCGACAGCTGGCAGAATCGTTAGCACGCTGGGTGAAATACTTACCGGTATTTTATCCGTCTTTACGTTCTGAGTTCAAATTCCATCGAGGTCAGCTTTGCTTTTCATCCTTTTAGGGTCGATAAATTAAGTACCAGAGAAACAATGGGGTCGATGCAATCGACTACTCATCTTCCCATAAATTTCAGCCCTTTTGCCTTTAGTAGAAGAGATTATTATTATTATTAATATTATTGTCATCTTCTTTCAATTCTGTTTCTATTTCTTGCCGAGTGTCTTCCTGACACCTAGGGCGGAGAAACGCACTGTATACATTGGTAGGCCATTAAAATAAACACGCCGCTAGATTGTTCCTTTACAAAGTAATGTGATAGAGAAAATGGGAAAAAAGACAGAGAGAAAAAGGAAAAAATTGAAAATTGAAAAGAAGTAAACAAAGAAAAAGGTGAAAAAAGAAAGAAAATTCACAGCGACAATGCTCTCTCTTCTCAGTACGTGTGACGTACCAGTTAAGACAATTTTTCGCACTTCCTTCATGGATGGTAAGCCAGGGATCATTCTTAAATAATTTTTAGTTCCTTTTTTGATCATTCCAAGCGCTCCTACAATCACTGGAATTGGAACCGTCCTGAGATGCCACATCTTTTCGATTTCAATTAGCAAATCTTTATATTTTCTGAGCTTATCAAATTCATTTGCCGAGATATTATGGTTACAGGTTATGTTCATGTCAATCAATAAACTTTATTGTTTTGGTCTTTCACAGCAATATCCGGTTTATTTACTTTGATGATCCAGTCTGTACATAATGGAAAGTCCCAAAGAATAGTTATTGGATTGGTTTATTTCATACGTGAGTGTTGCATTGTTGGATTGTTATTGTTGGAACTCTTCTGTGTTTTGTTTTTGTTGTTGTTTAAGTTCTGCAGACTTTTTTTAACATCCCCCCCCTCGTGTGAGGGGGTAGGGTGGGAATTATTAATTTTATATTTTGTGCCATTTGTGGGAATTTTAATTCCCAAGCCTCTGTAGAGAAAAAAAAAAACCAATGGATAACATGCTTAACATGCCGTCAGGCAAGGATTTCCTAGAAGGTCGTCAACAAGAACAGCTGAACAAAGCAAATTTCGCCGCTGCAGCTGGTATATCGAAAGAAAGATTAATGTGAAACCAGTTGTATTAAACAAGCACAAAGAGATGTTTCAGAGGGAGGGTCACGAATTGAAAGCCACCCTCCCCAGTGAATTAATAGAAAACACTACAAAGAAAATAATTGTACATTTCAAAAGTGAGGGAAAAACTAGGCAACACACCATTAAACCTATGAAACCAACCGAGGTAGTGCTGCTACCAACCTACCTAGGAAGGCGCACTTCCAAAATAACGGTGGGAGAAATCCCTCCTAAGATATACGTTAACTGGTTTTGTGCAGCACTTATCATGGGCTTAGAAGACAAAATATCAATCGTTGAAGACACTAAAATCGAGCAGCAGAACTGGAAAGGCCAGGGGCTCGAAATAGTTATTCAAGCAGCCCCCACACACCTCGAAGAAATTGCAGAGACTATCCAGATTAGAAAGGAGACCAAGTTACGTGTGATGGTCGAGGGGAGGAGGCCTCGCTGCTTTAAATGTAGCGAGAAAGGCTACGTAAAAGTAGAATGCCCCTCTCCTCCCCCATGCATCCCTCAGAACCACCAACCACAGCTGATGCAAAGGATCCACCCATACAGGAGAATACAACTCCAACAACCGAAAAAGAGGAAACCAAAAAATGATTGGGCTGCAACCCACAAAAGAAAGTACAAAAATGAAGAAACACCCCTCTAGCCTCAACACCAACAAGAGAAAATCTCTCCCTGCAGACACACACGATTCCCAGATAGTCCACCCAACCCTAACATTGACAGAAAATAGCCAAATCTACCCCTCCCAGTCTCGAAAAAGAATCTCACCCCTCTTCCCAACAGCAGCCGAGTTCAATTTAATGGAATTAAATATCAAGAATAATTTCTTAGCAGATGAACTACAAGACATACCAACTGAAGAATTTTTCAAAGGACATTTCACCATCCTACCAGAGGGAATTCAAATTTATTCCATAGATAGGATAAATTATAATATGTTGTTCTCCCGATTCCCCAACAACATAGACCCTCTCAGAAAGGACTTCTGTACGTCTATGTACGAGGGCCTAACCAAAAGAATCCCCGCAAGACGGACGATATTGAGAAGGGATTATAATCCCTTCTCCTGCAAAAGCAAGCCTTTTTTATGGATACACTCACTGTAGGATTGAAATGCACGTGGCCTGGGGTCGGACTGGAAGCAAGGTCGCTTCCTTAATGACCTCATGTCACATAGATTGGATGTGATAGTGGCCACGAAACCAGACTAAGTGGGATGCGAATCTTTTCCTCCCTCCTGAACGTCTACGAGAAATTTATTTTTCCATTTCAACCAGAGAGAGGGAGTGCTGTCGCGATTCTACTCAGGAAAAATCTGGCTTTCGAGACCAGAACAATCTTTAAGACTCGGAAGGCAGGCTGGTCGTCCTTGATGTGACGCTCAGCAGTGGTAAGACTTTCAGGCTGGTAGGTGTCTACGACCCCTACAGGACTAGACAGTCTGACTATTTTAGAAGCCTAGAAAATTTCCTAAGCATGTCTCATACTTTAGTATTAATAGGTGACATTAACACAATCTGCGATGCACGCGAAGATTGTGTTGGCTCGAATCCAAATAGAAGGGGTAACCCATGCCTCACCGATCTGCTCAGTCGCTTTCAGCTGGCAGACCGGTATAGACTAGAATTTCCGGACGCTCCAGGGTGGATATGGATGAACAGCGATGGATCTTTTAGATCTTATCTAGATAGGATTATTGTTACACGTAAAGATAAGAATATAGCTAGTTGTCCACAATTTCACTATGTCAGCTACAGCGATCACAAACTGGTGTCCTGTACGCTTGTCTTAGGATATGTAGACAAGGACCCGGCTACTGAAAACTCAACAGGTCTCGTTTGACCTGTGAGGAGTACAGGATCCGGATTAGTCAGCTAGTGAAAAGGGCACTGACAGGCGCCATTATTAACAACAAATGGTGGCGTGCCCTCAAAGAGCCATCAAGTTTGAGTCAATTAGATTTAGTAAAGAATTGGCAACTAAGAAGAATAGAGTAGAAAGGGATTTAGTTAAGGCCCTAGAAAAGACATTTAGGACTGGCAGTCTATCCCAAGTGTTGCTCGGGAGATTGGCGCTCAACCAATACCTCGAGGCTAAACATGAGGGGTGCATTGTCAGAGCTAAGTTTCATGCAACAGGACGAGAGGAGATCAACGCTGCGAGATGGGCCCGTGTGGTAGAGGCCCAATACGCCAACGATGCCACAATAAGGTCTATGACGAACCAACATGGGCAATTGGTAAACGAACCCGAGGAGATGTGCAAGGTTTTTTACGAGCATTTCGGCCAGCTTTTCGGGAGGGCGGTGGACAGGAGCGCAGGATAGATCCTACGGACTTCCTCGCCGGTTTGCCGTGTCTCTCGGGGCGGGAAGTGAAATGCTGTGAAAAGCTGATCACAGCTGCGGGAGTAGAGGATGCCCTGTCGGACTGTCGTGAGGAAGGTCGCCGGGACTGGATGGTCTTCCCTACGAATTATATTATAGCATGCCAGAATTGTTTGGGCACTTGCTGGCTTGCGTCTTCACCAACTGGCAGCAGAACGGGTTTATATCCAAATCTGTGAGCTGGGGAGTGGTGACGTTGCTAGGTAAGGACCCAGAAAAAGGGTATCTAGTGAATAACTTTCGGCCCATTACTCTGCTTAATGCAGAGTTGAAGATTTTGGCCAAGGTATTAGCAAAAAGATTGGCGCAGGTCATGGGTGGACTCGTCGGGGAGACGCAAACTTGTGCCATCCCTCTTCGGTCCATACACGACAATCTCCATCATATACGCTGTACCTAAGAGCGGGTTAATCGGGTACCTGGCAAAGGTAGGGCACTGGTCCATTTAGACCAAGCTAAAGCTTTCAATAGGATCGACCATCGGCATCTGGTGACGGTTCTCGCAGCGATCGGGCTGGGCCTGATCTTTCGCAGTTGGATCATAGCTTTATACAGCAACATCGACTCGATCGTTCGGGTGAACAGCTTCTTTTCAGAACCGTTCTTTATCAAGCGTTCGGTTCGTCAAGGATGTCCACTCTCCCCCCTTCTGTATGTACTGGCTCTCGAGCCCTTACTGCGGAAGTTGGAGGGTATGAGTGGCGTCCCGCGAAATCTATGTTGTGGAAGATCAGTGACGGCGTATGCGGATGACATCACCATCATCGTATCTGAAGCGAGACATCTACAGTGGCTAGGTGAAGCCGTTAAAGAATACGAGGCGGTGGCAGGAGCAATTATTAACCAGGAAACGTCGGTAGGCTTGCAGCTCGACACCTGGAGAGGCAAGACGATGCCGTCCAACAGCGTCGTGGGATGTTGGACGGACGGTCCGGTGAAAATGCTAGGGGTCTGGTTTAAGAAAAATTGGAGCGAGGTCACGAGCAGAGTGGCCCATCTAAGCCATACCTGAAATGGAGGATGGAGGTCGCAAATGTGTTTATTGCATCTGTGATCACCTACCGCCTAACCATCGTGCCTTTCCCGATTCGTGGCTAAGCAAGTTGGAACGATTGCCCTTCCGCTTCTTGTGGAAGGGAACAGAACCTCTTGTAAGGTTGCCAACAACCGCTAAAGGGTGGGCTAGGGATGCCTTGGCTGATGATGTACAAGCATGCGCTGAGGCTAAGGCACCTTTGGCTTTATCTGGATGGTTAAACCGTTTGTTCTCCGTTCATCAAACTGTTGCTTCCTAGGTTCACTAATTTTAGTGAATTAAAACCATGGATCAAATGTAGACCAAAGTTGGGTGCTTGGCAGGCCCAGTGTCGTAAGGCACTCGTGCTCCTATGCCGCATGGGTAATGCTGGTAGCGCGGGTTCCACCTTGTCATTCTATAGAGGGTTGGTAGAGGCCAAGTGTGATGACGCCCTGGGAGAAACTTTGGGCTTCGACGATGGTCAACTAGCCAGCCTGTTCCAAAGGACATTCGGGCCAGGACACTTGGACAACTTCCAGGGGTCCCTAGCCTGGCAATGTTACCGAGGAGCCTTGCCAGTTCACGATAAACTCGCAAGGCACAGTACCTCATGCTCACCCACCTGCCCAAGATGTGGGCGGGACAGTGAAGCTGTTCCGCACGCATTTGTGCAGTGTTCGGGGATTACAGAGCTGTAGGTTTACACCGAACGACTGCTGTCACGTCTGGGAAGAGTACAGTTGTCGTCCGAGTCAGTCAAAGATTGTTCCACTCCCCACTCTCTGAACAAAGAAGATAAGGTTTGTTTTCTCGTAGTGGTCGCTGTAGCGAAAGAGGCTATATGGAAGCCATGAATGAAAAGATTGGTGACAAGTATCTTCGTCTCTGGCCAAGGATTGGTAAACTTCTTTGTTTTCCTTCTACGAAGGAAAATAAGGCTAAAGAAGAAGTGCCTGTCATCGGATACGTATGGTAAAAGATGGAAGCAAGTGGTATACATGCTGGGAATGAAAAGATCCTGCGTGAGTGTAGACC
>NC_142930.1:73471425-73488925 GCF_046866305.1 Octopus bimaculoides | reverse complement strand
TCAGTACAGCCATTTTGAGAAATAGTTATGTGTTTGCATCAAGAATGACACATAGCTGTAAAACAATGCCTTAAATAAGATATTCGTCTAACCCATGCGCTCACAGAAAAACGGATGTCAAACGAACGAATGAACAAGAAAAATAAATAAAGCATATAAATAAAGAAATCAGAATGCATGAATGTGAAACTTATGTTTTATAGTTCTCGATTATTAATAATTATGATGGCGAAGAATTTCGTACTTTCTTAGAATCGCGAACGTATCACCATCTAGAGGTGGACTATAATTAGATCAGCCGATTTAGAGGTGTCTGTCAATAAGTAATCCGAGACCGTCGGAAGGTGGTGGTATGTTATCGCTTTTATCATGAATCGTGGAGGTGCAATGGCCCAGTGATTAGGGCAGCGGACTCGCGGTCATAGGATCGCGGTTTCGATTCCCAGACCGGGCGTTGTGAGTGTTTATTGAGCGAAAATCACCTAAAGCTCCACGAGGCTCCGGCAGGGGATGGTGGCGAACCCTGCTGTACTCTCTCACCACAACTTTCTCTCACTTTTTCTTCCTGTTTCTGTTGTACCTGCATTTCAAAGGGTCAGCCTTGTCACACTGTGTCATGCTGAATATCCCCGAGAACTACGTTAAGGGTACACGTGTCTGTGGAGTACTCAGCCACTTGCACGTTAATTTCACAAGCAGGCTGTTCCGTTGATCGGATCAACTGGAACCCTCGACGTCGTAAGCGACGGAGTGCCAACAACAATAACAACAATATCATGAATCAGCCACTGGGCTCTAGAGTTTGGAAACTTCGGTTTTTGCATGATACTTTTTTTATTTTTGCGATATTTCTTTCTCTTAATGTAGAGCAACGTTAAACAGAGACTTATTCTGAGAAGGGCTCAAAATTATGCATGACACGAATATCCACCGTCGATGATGATGATAATGATGATTATGATGATGAAGGTGATAATGGTGGTGATGGTAATAACGATGACGACGACGACGATAGTGGTGGTAATGGTGGTGGTGGTGGTGGTGGTAGTGGTGGTGGTGGTAATGATGTAGCTCAGCCCAAAGTAATCTCTAATCTCACAGACTCATTTCTGGTCTAACAATTTCATATTTCATTCAGGGATTCTACATCTATTACTTCTCTGACCAATTTCTCCATTCTTTTTTAAGACTGCAGAGAATGGTTTGAAAAAAGATTTGGTTGCTATTTCTAAGCCAAGTGATTGCGAAGAGGTTCTCTCGCTGGCTCGTCGATGATAGTGATGATGATAATGATGATGGTGATGATGGTGGTGGTGGTGGTGCTGCTGCTGCTGCTGCTGATGGCGGTGGTGGTGCTGGTTTTGGCGATAATGATGTTGGCGGTGAATGTGGTGGTGGTGGTGATGATGATGATGATGAAGAGTTGGAGGAAGAAAAGGAAGAAGAGGAAGATTAAGAAGAGGAAGAGAATCACGGTGACGATGACGATGTTGATGATGATGATGTTGGTGATGATGGCGATCAGTCACACCAGGATAAACCAGTGCATGTTGAAAGTATGCAATATGGCCGACAAATAAAGATGCGAGGCGGGTAGGAGTGATGGCGGAGAATGATTGATATAGCCAGAGCACTAGAAACGTATAGTCTTGGGACAAACTAACTATACACTTGATCTGGCCCTAACCTAAGGTGATAACAGGTACATTAACAATAATAGCAAAATGCTACACATTCTTTCCTAGTGTGCTCCTTGTAATGCACTAACACTTCTATCTTGTCAAATGTCACATTAACTGCATCACTCGTTCCTTTATGTTCTGATCAGTAAAAGACCCACAGGCTATATGTCATTCCTAAGTACAACAATAAATGAAAAGCAACAACAAAAATAAAACTGCTTATATATAGATAAGCGGTTTATAAAAAGATATGGAGGCAATAAGGTTCATAGGACACATAAAAGAAACCACAGAAAATAAATATAGTAAGAAAGGGTATTGTTGACTCAATGTAAATGATTTCCTTCTTAATGTAGACCAGTGGGTCTCAACTATTTTTATCTATGGATCCCTTTCATGACAATTCTATTCCGGTGGACTCCCATAACCGTTCAATGTTTAAAAACTAGCTTTATAGACGCTTCTTTCATAGTCATATTTTGTTTTTCACAAATTAACATGTGTAGGTTGAACTATGTAAAAGAAGGAAACCTAGCTGTTTTTTGCAATAAACACATCAAAATCAAATTTTTTCATGGACCCTTAAAATACTACTGTGGATTCTCAACATTGTATTTTGCTAGCGTGGACTCCCAGAAATCTTGCACGAACTCCCAGGAGTCATATGGACCCTGGCTGAGAACCGCTACTGTAGGTGGTATCATTTGTAACCGAGAGAACTGACTGAATTCTATAAAAAGAAATAAAAATTATTGGTATGGAAAACTGCGGCGAACAAGTCCACCTTTATAAAAAAAAATCTATAAGCTCCAAAGTAGAAAATAATATATACGCACACACACACAATCTCTGTCTCTCTCTGTCTCTCTCTCTCTCTCTCACTCACACACACACACACACACACACACACACACACACACACACACACCTGACGGGTTTCTGTCAGTTTCCGTCTACTAAATTCACTCACAAGGTTTTGGTCGGCCCGAAGACATTGTAGAAGACATCTTCTCAAGCTGCCACGCAGTGGGAGTGAACCGGGAACCATGTGTTTGGGAATCAAACTCCTTACCACACAGCTAGGCCTGCGCCTATGTGTGTGTGTGTGTGTGTGTGTGTGTGTGTATATATATATATATATATATATATGTATATATATATATATATATATATATATATATATATATATATATATATATATGTATATATATATATATATGTATATATATATATATGTATATATATATATATATATATATATATATATATATATATATATATATATATATATATATATATATATATATGTATATATATATATATATGTATATATATATATATGTATATATATATATATATATATATATATATATATATATATATATATATATATATATATATATACATACACATACACAGAGAAAGAGAGAGAAAGAGATAGACAGGTAGATAGATAAATATTTGTGTGTGTGTACGCAAGTGATGTGTTATGGTTCAGATAAATGTGAACAATAAGATAGAAAAGTAGTCACTAAGTATTATAAAATCTTCCGTTTTTCGTTGTAAGCTGAAAATTTCATTAACGGTTATTCCGACCTTCACGCTCCCTGCATAAATGCACACGCGCCACACGCACGCGCACACACACACACACACACACACACACACACACACACACACACACACACACACACACACACACACACACACACACACACACTACACACACCACACACACACACATAGACAAATAGATAGATGCATACATACATGCATACACTGCCTAAATACCAATCTTCAGAAATTAGGCTTCTCAAAACCAGAGAGGAGAAAGCTGATTCGAAGACTACAGATCCAATCTGTCACTGAAACTAAAAATCTGTAAAACTTCTCAGAATTTTATCATTTAAATATACATGAACAAATTTTATATATATATATATATATATATATATATATATGTATATATATGTAAAATTTCAGAATTTTATCATTTAAATATATATGATAAAATATATATTTTATCGTTTAAATATATATATATATAGATATGCAACTATATGCATGAGAATACATACATAAAGCAAGCAAATCTGCAAATATACGTACATACATGCATACGTACGTAAATACATACATACATACAAAAATACCCTGTTGTTGATGTTGAAATTCTAATGGAGGAGCCTTGAATCTAGGTTAGAAACCGGCTCTTTATTGGCAAGAAATTTTGAAATAAAAGTGAACAATTACATACATACATACATACATACATACATACTTGTATACATATGAATGTATACATATATGTGTGTATCTGTGTGTATATGTGTGTGTATTTGTGTGTATAAGTGTGTGTATGTGCGCGCGCGAGTTTGTGTGTGTATGTATTTATACGTGTATGTTTGCTTTCATTATTTGATGTATTTGCTGGGTATCAGCATTGGTCGTGACTAGAGGAAATAATTTCATTATTATGAACATGCAATTGCATATTGGCCAACTAGTGATAAGGCGGTCTTTCCAGGTTATTTGCGGCTAATGGTTTGAAGTTTATTAGCAGAGCGTTTCTTTGATGGTAACAGTGCTATAAATCGGTGTTAATGTTGATAAAGCCAGCAGACTGTAGCTGTTTATGTAGTTTCTCACAGATGCAAAGTTAGTAATAACGAACTTAATAAATATTTATATCTATGTACATGTTTATGTACAGTATGTGTGTTTTGTGCGCCTGGTCTTGTGTATATGTATGGGAAAGCTTAGCCGCTAGTTGTTTTGGAAGCCAGTGTAATCGCAAAGGGCAGGCATAGACATCTTCTCAGTTCTCTTGTCTTTGACACAGGGGAACATCGAGGAAACGACATATGAAAGGATAGAGAAGTGCACTAGTTGTCAGCTGGAACCCATTTTCAACTGAGCAAACGAATAACTTTAGACAGAACGTGTTGCTAAGGTCCATGAATCGAACCCACGACCGTATGATCGTGAGGCCGACTTCCTAATCACTAGGCCATACATACAGTATAAATAGATACACACACATACATACATAATACATACATACATACATACATAGTGGAAATCAGCTACTCAGAAGATGTTAACACAAGACTAAAGATTAACAAAAAAGAGAATACCTACACTGAACTGTTGAGACATCTACAGTTACTCTACCCAGATTAGAAGTTCGGGTTTATACCAGTATTTACTGGAGCTCTTGGATATGTAACACACTGCCTAAGTACCAGCCTTGAAAAATTGGGCTTCTCAAAACCAGAAAGGAGAAAACTGATTCGAAGATTATAGATCCAAGCCATTACTGGAACTGTAAAAATTTGTAAAACTTTCCAGAAGTTTATCATTTAAGTATATACAAGCATGTCTAGACAGACAACTATATGCATGAGAATACATACATAAAACAAAACATACGAATCTGCACATATACTGACTCCAAATAATACACATGTACATGATGTTGATATTCCAATGATAGAGTCTTGGATCCAGGTTAGAAACCGAATCTTCCTCTCTTGGCAAGAAATCTTGAAATAAAACTGAATAATGACATACATACATAAATACATATCAACACGTAGGCATACGCCCATGCATAACATTAGGTGCCCCAAAATTTATCAAATGAAAATGTTTCGTACTAATGTGGCTGGATACATACATATTTGCGCGAGTGTGTGTATGTGTATGCGTGTGAATAAGTGCGTGTTTGTGTGTGTATGTGTGTGTGTGTGTAGGCGCAGGCGTGGCTGTGTGGTAAGATGCCTATTTCCCAATCACATGGTTCCGAGTTCAATACCACTGCGTGGTACCTTCGGCAAGTGTCTTCTACTACAGCCACGAACCTACAAAGCCTTGTGAGTTGATCTGGTAGACGGAAACTGAAAGCAGTCCGTCGTACACACACACATACACACTCACACACACACACACACGCACACACACACACACACACACACACACACACACACATATATGTATATATTTATGTGTGTGTGTGTCTGTGTTTGTCCCCTGCCATCGCTTGACAACCGATGCTGGTGTGTTTATGTCCCCGTAACTTAGTGGTTACGCAAGAGAGACCGATAGAATAAGTAGTAGGGTCACAAAATAGAAAGTGCTTGGGTCGATCTCTTCGACTTAAACCCGTTAAGGCGGTGCTCCAGCCTGACTGCAGTTAAATCACTGAAACAAGTAAAAGAACAATAACAAAACAATAACAAAACAATAACAAAAAAACAACAAAGTGAGGACGTGATACGGATAGTGTTATTGGAGGCTCAGGAAAGGAAGGAGAGAGAGTATGACGTTTCGGGCGGAGCCCTTCGTCGGAAAGACAGAAAGTTCGGAGAATGGAAAAACGGAGGAAGAGGAAAATGGCACCGATGCCCACGAGGTTACATTGTGAAAGGACCGGAAGGGGAGGTGGTGGGGGAAAAGTTCTTTCTCAGACAGGAGAGTGAAAAAGGGAGGTGAATATCTGTGCATGCGCGAGAGTCTGCGAGTGTGTGTGTAATAACAGAACGTGTGTGTGCGTATGTATGTGTGTGTGTGTGTGTGTGTGTGTGTGTGTGTGTGTGCATGGTTTGGTGGTTTATCTGTTAGTGTGTATGTGTGTTTGTGTGTGTGACGTAGTGGAAGGAATTAGTAGCAGGAATAGTTAGTGGGTGCTTATAGACAATGGTTAGTGGAAGGTCAGCAGGTAGTTTTTGCGTATGTGTGTGTTCGTGTGTGTGTTTGTGTGGGGTTGTAGGTGTTGGGTACGTGTGCGTGTGTGTGTGTATTTTGTACGTGCGCGTGTGTATATGTGTATGTTTTTGTGCGTGCGTGTGTGTTTGTATATATATATATATATATATATAATTTTTTTCAGAATGAGATAACAAACCAAGGCTGTGAAGATTTTAGAACATTTATAAATAGAAGTTCTTAGAGCTGTTTCCAGGATATTTATTATATCACTTTATCGGAGACTGTGTGAGAAAATTTATATATATATATACATACATACACACACACATACGCGGTCGGCTGAAAATTTCATAGTCTGACCAAGACACTCGTTTGGAATGTGACTAAATTAAGTTTATTTTTCAACATAGCCCTCACTTGTGGTCCTCACACTTCTTCAATCTGTGTTACAATGCTTGCATCCCACTGCTGAAGAAACTTTCATCGTGTTGGTCAAAACAACTCAACAGCAGATATGACGCCATCATTAATGCTATACTTTTATTTCTTTTAAGCGTTTCAGCCATGTTGCTACACTTAACTAACTAACTATCTATCTATCTATCTATCTATCTATCATTCTATCTCACACACTCACTCTCTCTCTCTCTCTCTCTCTCTCTCTCTCTCTCTCTCTCTCTCTCTGTGGCCCGTCTGTCTGCCTGTATGTTTACGCAGAGAGTTATTGAGACGTATCAACATTCTTTTTCTATACCACATATGTAATATCGGTTTTAAATTTTGGCACAAGGCCAGCAATTTCGTGGGAAGAAGTAAGTCGATTACATCGACCACAGTGCTCAAGTAGAACTTATTTTATCGAACCCCTAAATGATGAAAGGAAAAGTCGACCTCAGAGGAATTTGAACTCAGAAAGTGAAGACGGGCGAAATGCCGCTAAGTATCGTGCCCAGCATGCTAACGATTCTGACTGTTCGCCGCCTTACATACAGATCTGATGCACGAAGTATGTTATGTACTTAGCTACAGTTTCTTGCACATATATATATATATATATATATATATATGTATGTATGTATTTATGTATGCATGTGTGTATGCATGTGTGTGTGTGCGTGCGCGCGCGTGTATGCTTGTGTGGGTGCGTGCGTGCGTGCGTGCGTGTATGTCTGTGTGTATGTATATATATGCATATATATATATATATATATATATATATAGGTATGCATATATATATATGCGTGTGTGTGTGTTTGTATGTGCGTGTTTAGGTACAGACTCTTTCTCGCACGCACATATATACACGCGCACACACATGTATGCACAGACATATAACCGTGTATTCAAATTTGTGTCTCTGCAATAATCTCTATCTTTTTCTGCATGCGCGCGCGCGCGCGCGCGCGTGTGTGTGTGTGTGTGTATGTTACTGTGCATATCTATCTATCTATCTATCTATCTATCTATCTATCTATCTATCTATCATTCTATCATGTTTTATGTATACATCTATGTGTATATATGTATATATATATATATATATGTGTGTGTGTGTGTGTGTATGTACACACACATACGCACGTGCATACACACACACACACATAGGCACGCAAACATTCCCTTGCACACAAACTCACATTCAGGCGCGCACACATACACGTATGCACACACACACGCACACACACACACACACACACACATATAAATATATATATACACGGACACATATACGCAAGCAGATTCTCTCTCTCTCTCTCACACACACACACACACACACACAAACACACACATTGAACATGCAGAATCACAACATCACCCAATGACTATAATATCATTTTCAAAAGATAATCCCTTTCCTACAGAGCACTATGGTTGATCAACTGAAATCTCCTTTCAACCAGTTAGATATTAACTCTGGAGATGACTGTGCACAGAGAGGAGGGCCTTTATCTTATGCAGCTTCGCCTTTTTCCCCCCAACAAACTCTCATTGCTAAGCCTTCCATACGTAGCGCAAGACAAAAATCTACTGAACCATGCAGGAAATTCGTGGCTTCAAGAAGAGGCGAACTACTACATCCTGCTTCACGCTCATGAAATATATTGAACATTCCGGTCGAACGGTAAAGTTTACTGAGGAATTATGTGGTAAGTCTGATTTCGTTTTCCAATTTGGTCTTGAAGTTGTTGGTAACTCGACTTAGGAAGTCAGAAATAGAGTAGAGCGCTCTATGAACTTTGGTAAACTTTGATAAACTTTGACAAACTTCGTTACATAAGTATATGTACACAGGCACACGCACACATGCATATGCATATACGTACGTACACACATATGCGTGTGTATACACACACACACACACATACACACACACACACACACACACACACACACATATATATATATATATATATATATAGAAAAAGAGAAAGCAAGAGAGATACATATATATATATATTTATATAAGTCTGCATGCATGCATATATATGTATACATATATGTTTAGATACAAAATAGGTCCATACATGTGTACATGCACACTTATGTTCGACAATACATATGTATATGTGTATATATATATACATACATTGTGTGTGTGTGCATTGAAACGATTAAGAAGGATTGTGAAGTAAATTAGAAAATTAAAATGGGAAAAAAATCTTATGTTATATTTTGATGGCAAGATGAAAAAAGGAATATGCATGTGGTTACATTTTGATTCGAAGATAAACAACATCTATGTTGTTTGTAAATGTGGAAAATGTCGTGTACGGGGGTATGTTCATACTTGTACCGTCGACCCACACATTTTGCCACATTTGGGTATAAACACCTTATATAAGCGAAGGTGGCTGTGTATCTTTAAGTAAAATGAATTTCTCTGCGTATCTACGTTTTCTGAACGCTTAAGACTTATTTGAATATAGCGCAGGGTGCCGTGAAGGTTTTAAGATCAAACTTTTTCTCCTTAGTGCATAGACCACATCTGTCGTTGTAATTTTACGGGGTCTTGATCTTTTAATGTTGTTTTAATAGATATAATGTTCCAAATTGTTTTTCTTCAGTAACCACGTATAACGCATACCTTGTTGGTTTTCATGATCAATGTCTGAATGAGGAGATGTAATTGTAAACATTTACTTTTGACTATCTCTTCTGTGATTCTAGAATCAAGGTTCAAATTCATTAGATTTTACTTCGTATAAGATGGAGTTTGCATTGTAGGGTCTTTCAACGGATATTTACTGATTTATCTACATCATCAGTTGGTCCCAGTAGATAAGGTACGCATATAGCATATAATATTCTTCATAATGGCAATAGAACAAAAACTTCTTGGTTATGACTTTTGAATAACTTTCAATACCTATGGCTAGCCCAGTTATATAAATAAATATATATATCTATATTTACAAGGGTTGGACAAAATAATGGAAAAACCTTAAAATTTCAAACAAATTTACTTTAATGTGGGGTAGGGCCGCCTTTGGTAGTAATTACAGCTTGAATTCTACGAGGTATGGACTCGTAGAAAGTTTGAATTGTTTCCAAAGGAATTTTTGTCCATTCTTCAGCTAAAACAGTCTCCAGTTCTTGTAGTGATAATAGTGGAGGATAACGACTGCTTACTTGTTTTTCTAAAATGCACCATAAATGTCCAATAATATTGAGATCTAGGGACTGTGGTGACCAGATTAGAATGCTCCTCGTGCCATTCAGTAACAACTTTTGCTGTGTGAATTGGTGCATTATCATCCTGAAATATTGCATTTCCCTCCGGAAACAGTTCCGCAACCATAGGATGAATTTGATCAGATAAAATGCTTAAATAGTCTTGACTATTAATTCTACCATGAAGGGAAACCATTGGATCGACGGATTTCGAAGATATAGCCTCCCAGATTATCACAAAGCCTCCTCCATGTTTAACAGTTGGAAGAAGGCAATCTAGGTCAAATGCTTCTTTTGGCTGTCTCCACAGGTATACTCGGCCAGTGGTCGGAAATAAGGTAAAGGATGACTCGTCCGAGAAAATGACATTTTTCCACTGCTCTAGAGACCAATTCTATAGGTTTTTGCTCCACTTTAAACGCTTTGCAACGCTTGTTTTTGAAAATAGTGGTTTTCTGATTGCAACCCTCCCATGAAATCCGGCTTTGTGCAGCTCACGGCGAACAGTTTTTGTGGAAATTGGATGCTCGAGGTGGTCGTTAAGCTCTGCAGTAATTTTGGGAGCTGTACATTTGTGATCCTTTCTAGCAATTAGCGTTAGATTCCGAGGGTCCCTATTTGAAAGTTTTGGTTTTCTTCTGGAGTTTTGTTTCGACGAGGAGGTTTTTCCCTCTTTCTCAAAGGATGTTATTACTTTCGAGACAGTACTTCTTGATACACTAAATATTTCAGCTGTTTTCGTTACGCTAGCCCCTGCCATACGATCACCAACAATTTGAGCTCTTTGAAAGTCCGATAGATCTGTCATTTAAATGAATTTTAATTACGTTTTTTTTATGATATCTGAAAAGAAAAGCAATTTTAGCAAAACGTATTAAACAACACTAATAATAACTCAAAAAACATAAAAATAAACAAGCTTTTGACGGTTTTATAGATATTTCAAAATTATGATGCTATGATGCTAGGTGTTTCCATTATTTTGTCCAACCCCTGTATATATAATTATCTACTATATATAACTATCAGTTAAATTGAAGATGGTTTGATATGTTGGTCTCGATATTTAACGAGTACGGGTGTACACAAAAGAATACCGCAATCTCTTTTCTTATTTTGCTGGGTGCAGGGTAGGAGATATGATTGATCTTATTCTCGAATCCGATTTTTTTAAAGGCTTATTATAGTAAGATACAGCCCGGCCTAAATTATGCTTATCTGAAATTAACATCCAAAATCTTATAAAAATTTTACTTAAATAAACACAGAATCATTTTCTCTATCCCTTGTTTGTGTAAATGAGATTTTCATTTGGTATTCAAAATAGTTTGTATGGGCTACTATTTAAATCTATATTGCCATCAGGAAATTAACTATGTACATTTGTGTCTAGTGGAGGCAAGTGGATTAGTGGTTAGTACTTTGCACTGATGATCGTAAGATTGTGGTTTCGATTCCTGGATTGAGCGATGCGTTGTGTTCTTGAGCAAAACACTTAATTTCATGTTACTCCAGTCAATTTAGCTGGCAAAAATGCGTATCCTGCCTCGGACCGGTTCCGTCTGGGAGAGAAATATATACACCATAGAATCCAAGAAACGGGCCTTATGAGCCTATGGTTCGGAAAGGACTTTTGACTGACCTGCCCCCTTTCTTTTACGTTTGTCTCTGAAGAGATTAAAGGCCGAAAGTAATGAATTATTAGATAAAATCTTTCTTTAGTGTTTCTAGTATATGCCAAAATCTATAGAGATAATGATCAGCATCAACAGAGGTAAATTTCTTACTTTATCTACAATAAGATCGTATAAGATCACTTATAGCAGCGCTGTTGAATGGCCCCTACTTGCATCAAAGGAACCGTACAAGTCGTATCTCTTATCTCTGGAGGAGTTCTCATAAAAAAACCAGTCATTTTAACCTGCATTATAACTTCTACATTACTACTATAATTATTGTTATCAATTTTAGGGAAATCTCGTGCTCAGGAAAATCTAGCGTGACATAGAACATTACCCGTCGAATTTTAAAGGATAACTACATTTTAATTATATAACCACTCCCTCCCCTTCACGAACACATACATTTATACATGCATGTATTTATATATCATTATGTATGCGTATAAGGCGACGATCTGGCAGAATCGTTAGCACGCTGGATGGAATGCTTAGCGGTATTTCGTCCGTCGCTACGTTCTGAGTTCAAATTTCGCCGAGGTCACATGGGTGGTATTATTCGAAAGAGTAAACAATGCGTAGTACATTGTGACCAGCGGTGTATAAAAAAAAAACATCAGATAGTCTTGTCGATACCGTGATATATGCATATATTTGTGTGTGTGTGTGTGTGTGTGTGTGTGTGTGTGTGTGTATCGTTTTTTTGCATACCCAACGGTATTTTTGTATTTCATGTTTGTTTACGTTTTGTGATGTCCTGTATCCATATATGCATAAGCTATATACATACATACATACGCATGTATGTACATTTGTTTGTCTATATATGCATATGTAAATATATATATATATATATATATATATGTATATATATATATATATATATATATATATATATATATATATATATATATATATATTTTATTATTATTATTATTATTATTATTATTATTATTTGATTGAACGCCACGCATCCATTTCCAAGTAAGTTTTTTCTTAATATAATCGATGCGACTCCCTCCTTTACTTTACCCCTCTCTCTCATCCTTTCTCTAATTCTTTTTTCTCCCTTTCACCGTTTTCTATCTGTCTGTCCCTCTCGCTCTCCCTCTTCCTCCTTTACTCTCGTTGCTCACACGTGACCATCATCCATCCTTCCTTTCCTCACGTGATCTTTCTTTTCCTTCACTCTGTTGCGCAGCTCGGATGCATTCGTATCTGTCTCCTCTCTTTTCTCTTATCAAAGAATCTTCTTCAAGCGTTCGCTACTTTACCTCGTCTGAGCCTAATGGCCCTTCCTGTTTGTATTCGTTTCATTCGGTTTGTTGTATGTCCTGTTTTTGTTACCAACTTTGACCCTCTGCAAATCCCATTTTTATTTTCGGTTCGCGGGAGCAACTGCCTTCAAAGTCTTATCTTGTCGTTTGATTGATCGAAATAAGGAATAGAAGGACACGCGACAACTGATGAAGGGTCGTTTTTTATGTTACTTGTCTTGTTTTCCATTCGTTTCTCTCGTTTTTTGCGTACCCAATGGTATTTTCGTATTTCATGTTTGTTTACGTTTTATGACGTCCTGTACCCATATATGCATAGCTATATACATATATACTTAGGTATGTACATGTGTGTCTATATATGCATGCATATATATATATATATATATATATATATATATATATATATATATATATAATTTTTATTATATATATATATATATATATATATATATATATATGATGGCTGCCCCATCGTTATCGAGAATGGTCATTGCACGAGGCTTAACTGTTAACAGTACTGTGATCGAGTGTGACATTTTAGCCCAGCTAAAGATCTACAATGTTTTGTATAGAATTGGCATCTAAGACTAGCCGGCTGTAATTGTAATTGGGCTTCATATACCGTTGCATGTCGTTTAAGTCCTCCCGCCGAATCGCACTCCCTTTCACATGCCTGACAGATATGATTAGTATGGTGTGTAGCACCACCACCAGCGGCATGGTAGTCAATCATCGTATATCAATATTTTTTATATATTGTACGTTTTTCAATATTTATATATCAATATCTTTTATATACTGTATATTTTTCTTTTACTTATATCTATTTTATCCAGCCTGTGGCTGTATCTTGCTCGGCGACATAGAAATAATCGGTGTGAATACCCGATCACGCGGTTAGACCATTGGGAGTGAAGGACCCCTATCCTTTGTTAGGGCATCCTTCTAGGAGAAGGCAACTCAGGCAACTGGGATAACTCCGACATAAAACCTGCGGCTCAGTGGTTACCGATGATGTTGAATTGTTCTTTTCGGGTTATGGCTACTGTTGCTTAGTGAGTGGGATTGACTCAGTGCACAGATTTTCCTCACTTTAAAAAAATCTTCTTGCACAGGCATTGCACGATAACAATATTGATTGATTAATTAATTAACTAATTGATGATTGTTGATAGTGCTATGAGTCTCAACTGAATGGCTGACTGTAGCTTAAAAAGCAAACGATCAATGAAGTTCCAAAACAGTATAAAAATAAATGGCAGTAAGGACTCTGAAACCACATCAGATGAAAGGGTCTGGCCCGGCAGGGGCTCCAGAGCATCACAGTCTGAACCCGGCCGTCATCATGCTACTGTGATAGAACCAAATAAAATATTGAATATTGGCTGTTGGAATGTACGGACACTGCTTGAACGCGATTCCTCAGATTCCGCTGAGACGATATTAGCTGGAGATTGTCATCTTACAGAATCTTGTGGAAAATATATATTCTTTTGGAAAGGGGGAGATGAAGAGCTTAGAAGAGAAGCTGGAGTGGCATTTGCCGTTAAGACTACTCTTGTGGAGAAGTTGAAAGAATTCCCAGTCGGGATTAACGAGCGTCTTATGTCCATATATATATATATATACATACATATATACATGTGTGTATGTTTTTGTATGTATGTGTGTGTGTGCGTGTGTGTGTGTGTGTGTGTGTGTGTATGTGTGTGTGTGTGTGTGTGTGTGTGTGTGTGTAGAGAAGTACTACGTTGTTATTTTCCCACCCGCAACCCAAGGGGAAGAAATGTGAACCCTAAAGCCTGAAAATACATGCAAACTAAAAGTTTTGAAATAGGATGCTTATAGGCTTTACTAGGGATATCTTTACAACCAAGGCGTATATCACCATTATCGAGGCTGTTGGAAGGAAAAAAACTGAAACAGTTTGTCCATACAAAAAGAAGGTTAATTTGTCACTGTATAGCGTTGGCGTTCCGTCCATGGTTTCTCATTCGTAATAGCTATGTACTCAGATTCTTTATGGATAGTAATAGGCGAATACACTATGGTCTCTGTAGGGCCGATTCTTAAAGGACTGAAACCAGTCAGGATGACATCCACTTTTCCTCTCCTAAAAGAAACTGTAAATTAAAAAAATCAAAAGTGTCCACTGTATAAGATATAGCGATAGTGTTTTTGAGGTGGCGGGGGCGTTGACGTGAACAGTAGACAATATAAGAAGTGCTTAGGTGGTACCAGAAGAAGATTATTTGTTTCTTATATTTTAGATAAGGTGTTGAGCGAATAAAGACACTGGCGATCACCATGTCACGCACACAGTCTAACTAATAGTTACACACAAACATATGCAAATGAACAAATATGCTCTCTCTTTCTTTCTCTCTCTCTCTCTATCTTTCTCTCCCTCTCTCTCTCTTTCTTTCTCTCTCTATCTCTCTCTCTTTCTTTCTCTCTCTCTCTCTCTCACACACACACACACGCACATACACATACACATACACACACACATACACACACACATACACACACAAAAACACGTACATAAACACATGCTTATGCGCACACATAAATATGGGCAGGTTACCTCACATAGACAAACAATATTGAAACGAGTGTAACTGCGAAAGTTTGGTGCAACAACCTTTTAAACTGCTCACCTAAAATTCAATATTTAATCTACTCCGGGATCAGGTGGGTGCTACTATTTTGACCTTTGAAACCGCAGGTCTATGTGTTCTTCCAAATCCAAGGTACTTCTGTCCTGATATTTGGCGCTTCCAATACGACTTTCAACATACGAAGGCAAGTAGGGCAGCTATGGCTCATTCTAACTATATTTGGATGTGTTTGTGCAATTACTTCTGTTTATGCATCATCAAACTACTTCGATCGATTAAATAATCACTAAAGCAAAACTCTAAGTAACGAGACGAAATATTTCAGATTCAAATAAAATGAACGATCTCTATGTGATAAATAATTTTTCGTTTGTAAAAACTAATCCATGGGTGTGAATAGGGTTGGGGGCATGTAGTTCTTAAAATACATTGATAATGCATTGTAAAGAAGGAATTCTCTAGAATGTTCTTGAAACTACATTTTCTACAGGTGTTGCAAATCCCTGATTTCCTCTGCCTGTATCTTAACTGCTGTCTTCTATCATCAGATGTTCTAACTGAATATTTATCGTGTCGAGTTGACCATTTTGAGTTTCTTCAATGACAAGATGCAATGCATCTCTCATCATTTAATGTACATTTGTCAACTGCCCCACCTACGAATGGCTATTTAACCAGCGTAACATCTTCTGTAGTGTTATATAAATAGCTTATGTCTTTCTAGCGCATGGGTGTTACATCATCTGCTTTCAACACTTGAAGCAGTTTACATTTTCACGAGTAAAAATTTTGCTATATTTGGGTAAATCGAAAGGCTATAAAGCATCTCCCGCGTTTGTTCATCCTTTCTAAGGGCTTAGAAATAATAACTCGACATCATAAAATATAAGACTGCACAGATATACTAAAGGAAAACATGACTACTTTTTTTCTTTATATTCCACAAAGTTCAGTATCTAAAATTTAAAATCCTTCGTTGGTTAGCGAAATTGTCGTTGCTAGCGTGGCATTATAAAGATTAAGTCGACTTCAATTCCAATGTCGAAATCAGCTTTGAAAATTAAAAAAAAAATACAACTAATAAATAAAACATTTCCCCGCCAAACCAGCAAAATCGAAGTAACAACAGTAACAGTGAGAAAACAGCAAAATAAAATGGCGAATATTTGGCGTCTCAAAATGTTAAAAAAGGTCATTTCGCAAGCAGAAAAATGAACAAATAAAAGAAAAAACAGCAAGCAGCTTTGAACAGATCTATTTCCAAAAGGCTTCTCCCTGCTTATTTATAAGTTTATTTAGTTGATTCATTACCTTAGGAGAAAAAACTCATAAATAACCTGGTATTTTATTTCTTTAGATTTTTCAATCATTTTCCTGTTACTTTTTATGGCTTTTTTTCTCATGTTTTGTAATGTATTATAATGTTCTCGACGGTGATTGTTCTTATTGGTACCTTCTTCTTCTTCTTCTTCTTCTTCTTCTTCTTCTTCTTCTTCTTCTTCTTCTTCTTCTTCTTCTTCTTCTTCTTCTTCTTCTTCTTCTTCTTCTTCTTCTTCTTCTTCTTCTTCTTCTTCTTCTTCTTCTTCTTCTTCTTCTTCTTCTTCTTCTTCTTCTTCTTCTTCCTCCTCCTTTGGTCTAATTAATTGTTTTCAATGGTTTCTTTCTATTTTCTTATTTACTAACTGACTGTGTCGCCCACTCATCTACTCTCACCACAAAACAGAGTTTCGGATGTTTTGATGGTGAGTATATGAGATAAAATATAGAAAAGCGAAAGAGAAATAGTTATTCTTGAAGAAAATTATAGGAGAAAGTGTAGAGTGCTCTAGGTAGAAAAGAGAGACTGGGGTGTAGTC